>NW_026706553.1:0-140244 GCF_029867415.1 Vicia villosa | reverse complement strand
ACAACTCTGAAGTGCAGTTCTCAGCGTTAGTAGCGCTCTGTTATGATTGGTACTCGATGAGAGCCTGAAGACACAATTATTGGGTTGTTGCGGTTCTGCTTGGGGCAGTTGATGTACCAGGTGCAGTGAGCCAAGGTACAGACTTACAGTTCCATTTCTTTTCACTGAATTCTCCTGATTGTATTAGCTCTGATTTTGGCATGCATAATTTATGGCAACAATTTTGAAAATGACAGTTTTGGTTTATTACTTTGAAGACATATGGAGAAGGTTGGAAGGGATATGGCTTGGAGCTTAAGCAAAGACATGTACTAATCAAAGGAGGCCAACACAAAATAGATGGGAGAACTAGGAATAATAGGCTAAGAAGAAATTTTGTATAGTTGAGATATCGAAACTTGTAAATGAACTTCTTATTTGTGTTTGAATTTGGACTTTTGGTATGGCCATGAACTTGAATAATGCTAGTTTTTTTTTGTAAATTTTGTTGTAATGTATTTGCAATGAGAGGTAATGGATATGTAATGACTTTTGATGATTGAATTTGAGTAATATGATTTTTTATATGGATGTTGACTTTTTTTCAAATAAATCTTAACTTTTCTCTTGTACTTGCAATGGGTTCAATCTTGAAATTTTGCCCCCTTGAATATATCCTCAATAGTAATGACCTTTAATCCT
This sequence comes from Vicia villosa, assembly GCF_029867415.1. NCBI lineage: Eukaryota > Viridiplantae > Streptophyta > Magnoliopsida > Fabales > Fabaceae > Vicia > Vicia villosa. The sequence goes on along the minus strand of NW_026706553.1, from coordinate 139,563 downwards.
CAATTCTCAATGGAATCATGTTTCCGATTCTCAAGTCTTTGTTAACTTGCGTACCGAATAATGAACATTTGAAATAACGACGGCATCTTGGACACGATGAATCTTCCAATTAGGCTCACACCTTTATCAGTTCAAATTATGAGCCCTTGGCTTAATGAATGTATTGAGAACTTCTCGAAGATAAATGAAACCTTTCATTGATGAATTTTGTCAAAGAGAATTCCCATGATATTCATGATTTAAAACCTTAGCTTCGGCTTGAGTGAAGTAAACGCCTTGAATAGCCCTTGGATGCAGAATAGAGATTTCCAAGTCAATAGGATCCTTGACCCTTTACCTGATTTATTAATGGATGACGCATGAGTGTTAGATGACCTAATATGTAAATGAATGAGATATGTAATCCACTTAAGAATAATTAGATGGGCAAATTTTGGGGTGCAACAGCTGCCCCTATTTAATCATCTTGAACCTGAAGGTGAGATTGGCGCTAGCCTTTCGATCCTTCGAGGTAGAAGAAGATTAAATACCAAGAGAACCCGAAAATTTGCCTGATGAGAGATAAGATCCACTGGGGAAGAAATGGTGTCAACGCCACTGAGGAAAATTGTGTCAACTCTGGATTGAACAAATTAGCTCTGGGTTAGAAATGAAATGAACATCAACTCTGGGTTGAAAAAGAAAAGTGGGTCGACTCTGGGTCGAAGGATAAAGGGAAGTCAACTCTGGGTTGGACAAGAGGTGAACATCAATTCTGGATTGAGAGTGGAAAGGGAAAACATCAACTCTGAGTTGGAAACAGGAGATAGACATCAACTCTGGGTTGAGAGAAGGTAATTCAACTCTGGGTTGAAAGAGGAAAAATGAACAATTAGGAATAACCGTCAACTTTAGGTTGAGTGGGTAAAGACAAAAGATGACGGTCAACCCTGGGTTGAGTGGGAAAGAAAGAATATAACCGTCAACTCTGGGTTGAGTGGGAAAAGAGAAAGATCAACTCTGGGTTGAATAAAAGAAAAGATAACCGTCAACTCTGGGTTGAGCGGGAAAAGGAATCAATTCTGGATTGAATGAAAGATGATTGTCAACTCTGGGTTGAGAAGTAAAGGATCAACTCTGGATTGAAAAAGGATAACCGTCAACTCTAGGCTGAGTGGGAAAAGACAATAGATAACCGTCAACTCTGGGTTGAGTGAGAAAAGAGAAATCAATAAGAAATAACCGTCAACTCTGGGTTGAGTGGGAAAAGGAGAAAGATAACCGTCAACTCTGGGTTAAGTGGGAAAGGAGAAAGGTAACCGTCAACTCTGGGTTGAGTGGGAAAAGACAAAAGATAACTGTCAACTCTGGGTTGAGTGAGAAAGAAAAGAGATAACCGTCAACTCTGGGTTGAGTGGGAAAAGGGAAGGATCAACTCTGGGTTGAATAGAAGAAAAGATAACCGTCAACTCTGGGTTGAGTGGGAAAGAGAAATCAGTAAGAAATAACCGTCAACTCTGGGTTGAGTGGGAAAAGGAGAAAAGATAACCGTCAACTCTGGGTTGAGTGGGAAAGAAAGAGATAACCGTCAACTCTGGGTTGAGTGGGAAAATATAATTAACTCAGGGTTAAAAGATGAATGGAAAATCAACTCTGGGTTGAACACAAAAACATCAACTCTGGGTTGAAGAAAGATGAACATGATTGACTATGGGAGATGACACCACAATGGTAACTCTGAGTGATCCAGTGGAATATCAATTGAATGCTTTATAGGGACCTCGTCTGATGAGTAACTTGGCTTATGCTTTACATGCAATGTTTGATTTATTTTATGCACTTCTGGAGATGCAATGCTATGGATTCTACATGCAGTGTACTGATTGATCAGGGTTTCTGCTTTGTGTGGAATAGATTAGGTGGAGTTCTGAAACTCTGCTTGAGAATCAGGGTAAAATGGATGCCCCTACTTTATCGATGATTGGATTATTGGGAGAGATGCCAATGAGAATGCAATGATATGCATGATGCATGTGTGATTATGAATGGATGATTGTTTCCAAGATACAAGGAGTTGATGGAGGATGCCCTTGCGGAAAGGTTGTTTCTTGAAGGATAGAACTTGTGAAGAGGTGATGTTTAGCTTGACTCCTCGACACTTGTCTCAATATCTGACACTTGATTGAAGATGAAGGAATGAATTGTTACTAGCTTGCCCCAGCTTGTAAGATCTCTTGAGATAGAACTTTGATGTGCTTGAATCATGGAGATTTTATAATGGTCTGCCCCAGTGTTGATCATGGAATGAATGACCCAGATTGAAAGGAATTATTCCACCAAGTGGATACTTCAGATATTTGCTCAGTGGATGACCAACCTTTGCTTTTGTAAGATTACTCGATGGGATTTCAATGTTGAACTTTCCTTGGTATCAAATACTTGCTTTTAGATTAGAGACAATTCTGTTTTGAAAAAGATAATGAGAATGCAATGCACATGTTAATCTCAAAGAAAAGTTTTTATTTGTCAAAATTTTGTACTGATACTAGCAAAAATGACACAGCAACAGTGGGAGTCAGTTGGACATGATTTTACAGTTTGTATGCTTTCAGAACGAACCCTGCTTCAATTAGGACTTTTGAGGGTTGTAACGTGGCCGGGTTCACGGTTTGAGAAACAAAGGATAAAGGCTCAAGTTCTACTTAACCCACCCCTTCTTCGTGATGTTCTCCAGTCCTACGTTCAGCTAGTTCGACACGAGTATTCGTCTTTCAGGGAGGATTGTGATGGATGAGGATCTTTTATAGCTTTGATGGAGGTGGCAGTCACCCTTTAGCGCTTTTGTTGATGGTCATAACAACTTGTCCCTTGGAGGATTTTTGTTCTTGTTCTTGTTCTTTTCTTTTGATTTCCCTAACTTTTGCCTGGACAGAAAGTTTCTTTTGATTTTGGTTTTCGTTGTCCAGCAGGATATGCCCTAATTTTTGCCTAAGTCATTTGCTTCAAAGTTTTCCTTTCTTTTTGACTTAGCGGGCTATTGTTTCCTTTTATTATTATTTTTTTTCATGATTCATACTTTCTTTTTTTCTTTTATGTTTCGTTCGGGAACAAGTTGTATGACTTTTGTGATTGACTTGAAGAAAAGGTTGTGACTACCTTGTTCTTGGTGAATGAGAGACATCCATTGTGGATTGTGTTCTTCTTCTTTTGTTGTGAGAGATGGAATATGGTGGATCCTCCGATGGAATACCTGAAAGTTGAGCGCTCGGTTGCACTAGCTGAAGACTACCCTGCCCCTGGTTAAAATTGAGGGTTTTGTATTTTTTTTTTTGAAAAGAAACTACTACTCCTTAGGCTCAAAGGGGTTGACGAAGGTTTCACTCCCTTATAACTCCGGTGTTTAGGAATTGAAACAATGCCTGTACATCGTCAGCAGGATCTTTGTTCCAAAAGCATACAGTTAGTAGTTCATGTGTTTTTGATTTTTCATCATTCTCCTTTTTTAGTTGCTTTAGTCAAATGAGTTGAAGTATCAATGAACATAATGACAAGAATGGAATGATTTGAGAAAAACATGTATATTGCATTATTTTTATTTATTCAAACAGAATGAGTTTCTTACAATGAGAAGTACTTGATAACAACAAAAGTAATACAATTGAAAATACTGAAGGAATCTATACAATGGCAAGCTTGGCCTTATTCTGATGCAAATGAAATGTTCTCTGACAAACACAAAGTCTTTAGGCTCCTTTGGTGGAAGGTACCCTCATGAGGAGGCGTGGGGTCCTTAGATAGTAGCTTGATTTTTTTTGTAATTCCCCATGATTCTTTGTCGGTGAGCTCTTGTTAAATATTGGTGTCGAGGAATCGTCTTGTATGATCTGATGGAGATGAAGAAGGTAAGAGTCTTGGTAACCATGGATGCATATGCATGAATGCAAAAATGTTAATGATGATGCAAATGCAGTAGGAATCAGGATCAAGGATCAAGGCCTCTTGTGATAATAACTTCTCATGGTCAATAAGATATGGTCGAATCCTCTAGATTCAGAGGTTCGACGTTGCATTCTTGATAACTAGGCGGTGCATAAGTCAAAGATGGTCGAACCCCCCAGATTCAGAGGTTCGACGTTGATTGATTCTGATAGATAACTGATGTAGAACTTCTGTATAAGTCAAAGATGGTCGAATCTTCCAGATTCAGAGGTTCGACGTTGATTCAGGATAGATAACCTTTGCATAAGTCAAATAAGGTCGAACCTTCCAGATTCAGAGGTTCGACGTTGATTATGATAGATAGTATGAATGGGCATAGGGTGGGATGGAGGTATGTTTTCCTGCAAAACAAAATTTCCCAACCCCTCTCACAGGTAGGATCTAGTATAAGGTAGGTTAAAAGGTCTCCAGCGTTAACAGTTCTCTTGAAACACCATCATTGTTACAAATACATGCCAACAATGGTATCCCATTTGAACCTCAACTGGTCGTGGGTCTCATGATCACAATCAACAGAACCTGACATTCTGTTGGTGTCATGACTATCCACTCAATCCTAGGTAGCCTAAGTAACACTCTGGCCTGGGTATTGGGCCTTTTACCTCAAATCAGTAACATCCCATCCCAACAGAACAGCATAATAATAATCATAGTATATGAAAATAAAATGCAAGGCATAAAGAAATAAAGCAATAAAGCAATAAAGCAGTAAAGCAATAAAACAATAAATAAACACCCAAAGGAAAGAAAACAAACAAAAGCTAGGATCGACTAAGCTAGTTCCCCAGCAGAGTCGCCAGCTGTCGCACGCTCGCGAAAAATGAACAGAGTCGCCACTAATATATTTATCCCAAAGAGGGAAAGGAATATCAGAAAACCTGGAATAAAGAAAGGATAAGAAAAGGTCTTGCGACCAGAGATCGGGTAAGAAGTCGGTTACGCGAGGGGAAGGTATTAGCACCCCTCACGTCTGTGGTACTCCACAGGATCCACTTATGTTTGTTCTATTCTAAGGGTGTATAAATCTAAGGCTTAATTACTAAGGGAATGCATGCAAATGAAAAAAGAAATAAGGGGAAAATAAGGTTTATAAATAGTCGTGCTCGCTTAGGCCCCGCGACCTAATGCCTACGTATCCTTTTCAGGAATCAGAGCGCCGTAGTTCGGCTCTTTAGTTTTTGTTTGTTTTTGTGTTTTTTAGTGGACGAAGTTACATTCGCACTCCGCTGCTCGACCTCTGGAGTCTTAAGCTGGGAATGGAGCGGAAATAACGTGTCCGATTAAAGAATGCCTCGGAGGCAAGAGAAAGAATGCCTCGGAGGCAAGAGAGAGAAGAGAGAAAATTGGTTTGTGTCTTTTAGATGTAATTCCATGATGAACAAAACCCAATACAAGGCTTCGCACCACTTCATTGCTTTGTTTAGGTCTGAGCCTTTATTAAGTGTTTTAGATGTTTTTGGTTGAGTGTTTTTTAAGGGAATTTACTTTGCGATTCGAATCACATAAAAATGTATAATGATCGAGAAGCAGATTAGAGAATGAATCCCACTCACTTCTATACCATTATGTAATGTTCGAGAAACAGATTAGGGAATGAATCCCACTCATTTTTATCCCATTAGTTAATGTTCGAGAAACAGATTAGGGAATGAATCCCACTCATTTATCTCCCATTAAGTAGTGACCGAGAAACAGATTAGGGAATGAATCCCACTCATTTCTATGCCACTAAGTGATTGAGAAACAGATTAGGGAATGAATCCCACTCATTTCTCTATCACTTTGATTAATGTGATTCACATCTCTATTTGTTAATGTTTTAAAGTTGAAAAGAAAAAGAAGAAGAAAACTAGCCTAAAATGAATAACTAGCCTAATGTCATGATTATACCTAATTGTTAGGATTTTAAGGGAAAGACTAAGCCTAATATTATGAAGATATTATAGGTCCTAAATCTAAAGGAATGAGATTACAAGTGAGATCAAAATTATAGGCCAAAAATGATACAATATCAATACAAACAAATTGGACCAAAAATGACTTGAAATATAGCAACTAGACATGAAAACAAGGATTCAAAATATATTGCTAAATTGGTACAAAAAACATGGAAAGAAACAAGTCAAAATATGGCATGAAATGGATTGAAAGCCTATTTATTTTCTATGACTTTTATATGAAGGAAAATAGAATTCTAATTAAACAAAACAAGAATTAAAAGAGTTAGCCTAAACTAATGTTTTTGTGATTATTTTTATATGTGTCCAAAATTAGTATTAAAGGTCTAAAGAATAAGCACTTTCATTATCTAAAAGAAATAGGAAAAATGGTGATTTTATTTACTAAAAAAAATAGAAAAATCTAATTAGAAACCTAAATTTACTAATTAAAATATAGAGTCAGGGGTGTGTGAATGGAATCAGGGGCCTGAAGAGTAAGCTGGGCGCAGACCCAAACAGGGGCCCAAAGACTTATTGTTTTTGTTGTGATTTCAGAATTCGTTTGCAAGAAAGAACACTGGGCCTTGGGGGTATGGACACAGCGATCAGGCCCAGCAGAAATTTGTATAGCCTCTTCAGCCAAAACAAAGCGTGACACCGGGCCTCAGGGGGTGCGACTAACAGTTATGGCCCAGTACAATTGATCCACATTTGTCATTACAAAAAATAATAATAAAAAGAAATTAATTAATAATAGAAAAGGATAAATGAAATTGGGAAAATAGGGTTATGTGGCTATTCAGATTCGTTCATCCTCTACCCTTCAGACTCATTCTCTCCTCTTTCGCTGAAACGCAACGGCGTCGATCGATCCTTCTCCTCCGATTAAATAGAATCTAAACGCCACCGTGAATCCTTCTAATCACCGTCACAACCTCCTCTTCTAATTCTTAATCCTAATTTCTCCGTTCAAAATTCAATGAATACCTAATCGAAGCGTTTAGAAGAACCCTAGGAATTAAACGTCTCAAACTCCTAATTTCAACATCACATGATTCAGCGCACGCAGAATGATGGAGATTTGGAGACATACCTGAAATGACGATCGATTGCTGAGAGTGGAGAGAACCGGAGAAGAGATTTCGAGCGATGGGATGCCAAAACAGAGATGAGCGCGAGCAAATGGAAGAAACTCCAGGTAAACCTCTATATGAATCTCGTGCTTTGAATTGTTTCCGCTTCGTCTTCCTCTTTTCTCTTTTTTGAATTTTTGCTTCTGTGAATGTCGAGTAATCGATTCTGCACGTGTGCCTTGAAGATAATGAAGGTTGAAAGCTGCGTGTGAACGGTGACGATGATGAAGAAATCGTGAAGCGAATTGTGGAGTTCAGAGATGATGATGGTGAATGAATCGGGGAGATTATCTGAGGTTTAGCTCAACTACTTAGAGCTTCAGAGGTTGAAGCTCCAAGAGTCATGGTGGAGAGCGTGTAGTATAAGTTGAGAGGTGATGAAGGTGGTGGAAGATGAAGATTGTGAAATGGTGAAGAAAATGGTCCCCCCGAGCTGAAACTGAGGGAGAAGGTGGTTTAAATAGGTGAGTTGAGAATTCAGTTGAGGGAGGAGTGATTAGAACCCTTGGATCTGAAGTTGGTTATGAGGATGAAAGGTGAGGATTAAGTCACTTATTGTTAGCTCCAAATTCTGTTTTTTCGGTTATAGGTTTGTTAGAGGTAGTTACAAACTCTGTTAGGTGGTTAGAATCAGTTAGGGGTTAGGAAAAGTTAGTTTGGGTTCTGTTATAGCTGTTTGAAAGTTACCAAGGGGTTTTGACAGTTAGTTATGAATAGGTAGTTGAATTGGTTAGGATAAAACTGTTAGTTAGTCAGTTATAAAAAACAGTTAGGGTGAAATGACTGTTAACACACTGATGAAGCAGCTAGGTTAGTAAACCAAACTGTTAGTTAGACAATTTTCCTGAATGTGAGATATGAGATTCTGTACAGAGCTTGTGAGGGTATGCACTGATTATTAATCGTGAACTGGCAGCATGTATGTGATTGATTTCTCTTCAATTTAGTTGGATCTTCGTATCTTTGATCGGTAATAACTTGACGATTAATTAGACTGTGGCTGTTTGTAGCAAGTTTGGAATTGTAGCTCGGGCTTTGAAGACGGTATGATGGAGCGGCAAGTTCGTGTGGCCTGTACGAACAGTGAGGCTTGGATCGGTGTTCAAATTAGCTTCGAAAAGGTGAGTTGCAACCCCATTACGAACTGTCAATAGTTAGATCTGCTGGTGTTTATGCTTGAATTGAACATGATGATGAATATAAGTACTGATCTGTTTATTTGTTGCCGAACCGATGTGCTTCTCTTATTTGAATTCTGAATTCCTTCGTTTTGGCTGCAGGTTTGGATGAAAATCTTATGGCAGCTAGGTTATATTCAAATGGTGCTGGTTGTTTGAAGATGGTATTGTAAGTGTGTGAGTTTACTTGTAATTCTCAAGGTTTGAAAATTGAACGTCCCGCCGACAGTAACCATCATAAATATTACAACTCTGAAGTGCAGTTCTCGCGTTAGTAGCGCTCTGTTATGATTGGTACTCGATGAGAGCCTGAAGACACAATTATTGGGTTGTTGCGGTTCTGCTTGGGGCAGTTGATGTACCAGGTGCAGTGAGCCAAGGTACAGACTTACAGTTCCATTTCTTTTCACTGAATTCTCCTGATTGTATTAGCTCTGATTTTGGCATGCATAATTTATGGCAACAATTTTGAAAATGACAGTTTTGGTTTATTACTTTGAAGACATATGGAGAAGGTTGGAAGGGATATGGCTTGGAGCTTAAGCAAAGACATGTACTAATCAAAGGAGGCCAACACAAAATAGATGGGAGAACTAGGAATAATAGGCTAAGAAGAAATTTTGTATAGTTGAGATATCGAAACTTGTAAATGAACTTCTTATTTGTGTTTGAATTTGGACTTTTGGTATGGCCATGAACTTGAATAATGCTAGTTTTTTTTTGTAAATTTTGTTGTAATGTATTTGCAATGAGAGGTAATGGATATGTAATGACTTTTGATGATTGAATTTGAGTAATATGATTTTTTATATGGATGTTGACTTTTTTTCAAATAAATCTTAACTTTTCTCTTGTACTTGCAATGGGTTCAATCTTGAAATTTTGCCCCCTTGAATATATCCTCAATAGTAATGACCTTTAATCCTCAATTCTCAATGGAATCATGTTTCCGATTCTCAAGTCTTTGTTAACTTGCGTACCGAATAATGAACATTTGAAATAACGACGGCATCTTGGACACGATGAATCTTCCAATTAGGCTCACACCTTTATCAGTTCAAATTATGAGCCCTTGGCTTAATGAATGTATTGAGAACTTCTCGAAGATAAATGAAACCTTTCATTGATGAATTTTGTCAAAGAGAATTCCCATGATATTCATGATTTAAAACCTTAGCTTCGGCTTGAGTGAAGTAAACGCCTTGATTAGCCCTTGGATGCAGAATAGAGATTTCCAAGTCAATAGGATCCTTGACCCTTTACCTGATTTATTAATGGATGACGCATGAGTGTTAGATGACCTAATATGTAAATGAATGAGATATGTAATCCACTTAAGAATAATTAGATGGGCAAATTTTGGGGTGCAACAGCTGCCCCTATTTAATCATCTTGAACCTGAAGGTGAGATTGGCGCTAGCCTTTCGATCCTTCGAGGTAGAAGAAGATTAAATACCAAGAGAACCCGAAAATTTGCCTGATGAGAGATAAGATCCACTGGGGAAGAAATGGTGTCAACGCCACTGAGGAAAATTGTGTCAACTCTGGATTGAACAAATTAGCTCTGGGTTAGAAATGAAATGAACATCAACTCTGGGTTGAAAAAGAAAAGTGGGTCGACTCTGGGTCGAAGGATAAAGGGAAGTCAACTCTGGGTTGGACAAGAGGTGAACATCAATTCTGGATTGAGAGTGGAAAGGGAAAACATCAACTCTGAGTTGGAAACAGGAGATAGACATCAACTCTGGGTTGAGAGAAGGTAATTCAACTCTGGGTTGAAAGAGGAAAAATGAACAATTAGGAATAACCGTCAACTTTAGGTTGAGTGGGTAAAGACAAAAGATGACGGTCAACCCTGGGTTGAGTGGGAAAGAAAGAATATAATCGTCAACTCTGGGTTGAGTGGGAAAAGAGAAAGATCAACTCTGGGTTGAATAAAAGAAAAGATAACCGTCAACTCTGGGTTGAGCGGGAAAAGGAATCAATTCTGGATTGAATGAAAGATGATTGTCAACTCTGGGTTGAGAAGTAAAGGATCAACTCTGGATTGAAAAAGGATAACCGTCAACTCTAGGCTGAATGGGAAAAGACAATAGATAACCGTCAACTCTGGGTTGAGTGAGAAAAGAGAAATCAATAAGAAATAACCGTCAACTCTGGGTTGAGTGGGAAAAGGAGAAAGATAACCGTCAACTCTGGGTTAAGTGGGAAAGGAGAAAGGTAACCGTCAACTCTGGGTTGAGTGGGAAAAGACAAAAGATAACTGTCAACTCTGGGTTGAGTGAGAAAGAAAAGAGATAACCGTCAACTCTGGGTTGAGTGGGAAAAGGGAAGGATCAACTCTGGGTTGAATAGAAGAAAAGATAACCGTCAACTCTGGGTTGAGTGGGAAAGAGAAATCAGTAAGAAATAACCGTCAACTCTGGGTTGAGTGGGAAAAGGAGAAAAGATAACCGTCAACTCTGGGTTGAGTGGGAAAGAAAGAGATAACCGTCAACTCTGGGTTGAGTGGGAAAATATAATTAACTCAGGGTTAAAAGATGAATGGAAAATCAACTCTGGGTTGAACACAAAAACATCAACTCTGGGTTGAAGAAAGATGAACATGATTGACTATGGGAGATGACACCACAATGGCAACTCTGAGTGATCCAGTGGAATATCAATTGAATGCTTTATAGGGACCTCGTCTGATGAGTAACTTGGCTTATGCTTTACATGCAATGTTTGATTTATTTTATGCACTTCTGGAGATGCAATGCTATGGATTCTACATGCAGTGTACTGATTGATCAGGGTTTCTGCTTTGTGTGGAATAGATTAGGTGGAGTTCTGAAACTCTGCTTGAGAATCAGGGTAAAATGGATGCCCCTACTTTATCGATGATTGGATTATTGGGAGAGATGCCAATGAGAATGCAATGATATGCATGATGCATGTGTGATTATGAATGGATGATTGTTTCCAAGATACAAGGAGTTGATGGAGGATGCCCTTGCGGAAAGGTTGTTTCTTGAAGGATAGAACTTGTGAAGAGGTGATGTTTAGCTTGACTCCTCGACACTTGTCTCAATATCTGACACTTGATTGAAGATGAAGGAATGAATTGTTACTAGCTTGCCCCAGCTTGTAAGATCTCTTGAGATAGAACTTTGATGTGCTTGAATCATGGAGATTTTATAATGGTCTGCCCCAGTGTTGATCATGGAATGAATGCCCCAGATTGAAAGGAATTATTCCACCAAGTGGATACTTCAGATATTTGCTCAGTGGATGACCAACCTTTGCTTTTGTAAGATTACTCGATGGGATTTCAATGTTGAACTTTCCTTGGTATCAAATAGTTGCTTTTAGATTAGAGACAATTCTGTTTTGAAAAAGATAATGAGAATGCAATGCACATGTTAATCTCAAAGAAAAGTTTTTATTTGTCAAAATTTTGTACTGATACTAGCAAAAATGACACAACAACAGTGGGAGTCAGTTGGACATGATTTTACAGTTTGTATGCTTTTAGAACGAACCCTGCTTCAATTAGGACTTTTGAGGGTTGTAACGTGGCCGGGTTCACGGTTTGAGAAACAAAGGATAAAGGCTCAAGTTCTACTTAACCCACCCCTTCTTCGTGATGTTCTCCAGTCCTACGTTCAGCTAGTTCGACATGAGTATTCGTCTTTCAGGGAGGATTGTGATGGATGAGGATCTTTTATAGCTTTGATGGAGGTGGCAGTCACCCTTTAGCGCTTTTGTTGATGGTCATAACAACTTGTCCCTTGGAGGATTTTTGTTCTTGTTCTTGTTCTTTTCTTTTGATTTCCCTAACTTTTGCCTGGACAGAAAGTTTCTTTTGATTTTGGTTTTCGTTGTCCAGCAGGATATGCCCTAATTTTTGCCTAAGTCATTTGCTTCAAAGTTTTCCTTTCTTTTTGACTTAGCGGGCTATTGTTTCCTTTTATTATTATTTTTTTTCATGATTCATACTTTCTTTTTTTCTTTTATGTTTCGTTCGGGAACAAGTTGTATGACTTTTGTGATTGACTTGAAGAAAAGGTTGTGACTACCTTGTTCTTGGTGAATGAGAGACATCCATTGTGGATTGTGTTCTTCTTCTTTTGTTGTGAGAGATGGAATATGGTGGATCCTCCGATGGAATACCTGAAAGTTGAGCGCTCGGTTGCACTAGCTGAAGACTACCCTGCCCCTGGTTAAAATTGAGGGTTTTGTATTTTTTTTTTTTGAAAAGAAACTACTACTCCTTAGGCTCAAAGGGGTTGACGAAGGTTTCACTCCCTTATAACTCCGGTGTTTAGGAATTGAAACAATGCCTGTACATCGTCAGCAGGATCTTTGTTCCAAAAGCATACAGTTAGTAGTTCATGTGTTTTTGATTTTTCATCATTCTCCTTTTTTAGTTGCTTTAGTCAAATGAGTTGAAGTATCAATGAACATAATGACAAGAATGGAATGATTTGAGAAAAACATGTATATTGCATTATTTTTATTTATTCAAACAGAATGAGTTTCTTACAATGAGAAGTACTTGATAACAACAAAAGTAATACAATTGAAAATACTGAAGGAATCTATACAATGGCAAGCTTGGCCTTATTCTGATGCAAATGAAATGTTCTCTGACAAACACAAAGTCTTTAGGCTCCTTTGGTGGAAGGTACCCTCATGAGGAGGCGTGGGGTCCTTAGATAGTAGCTTGATTTTTTTTGTAATTCCCCATGATTCTTTGTCGGTGAGCTCTTGTTAAATATTGGTGTCGAGGAATCGTCTTGTATGATCTGATGGAGATGAAGAAGGTAAGAGTCTTGGTAACCATGGATGCATATGCATGAATGCAAAAATGTTAATGATGATGCAAATGCAGTAGGAATCAGGATCAAGGATCAAGGCCTCTTGTGATAATAACTTCTCATGGTCAATAAGATATGGTCGAATCCTCTAGATTCAGAGGTTCGACGTTGCATTCTTGATAACTAGGCGGTGCATAAGTCAAAGATGGTCGAACCCCCCAGATTCAGAGGTTCGACGTTGATTGATTCTGATAGATAACTGATGTAGAACTTCTGTATAAGTCAAAGATGGTCGAATCTTCCAGATTCAGAGGTTCGACGTTGATTCAGGATACATAACCTTTGCATAAGTCAAATAAGGTCGAACCTTCCAGATTCAGAGGTTCGACGTTGATTATGATAGATAGTATGAATGGGCATAGGGTGGGATGGAGGTATGTTTTCCTGCAAAACAAAATTTCCCAACCCCTCTCACAGGTAGGATCTAGTATAAGGTAGGTTAAAAGGTCTCCAGCGTTAACAGTTCTCTTGAAACACCATCATTGTTACAAATACATGCCAACAATGGTATCCCATTTGAACCTCAACTGGTCGTGGGTCTCATGATCACAATCAACAGAACCTGACATTCTGTTGGTGTCATGACTATCCACTCAATCCTAGGTAGCCTAAGTAACACTCTGGCCTGGGTATTGGGCCTTTTACCTCAAATCAGTAACATCCCATCCCAACAGAACAGCATAATAATAATCATAGTATATGAAAATAAAATGCAAGGCATAAAGAAATAAAGCAATAAAGCAATAAAGCAGTAAAGCAATAAAACAATAAATAAACACCCAAAGGAAAGAAAACAAACAAAAGCTAGGATCGACTAAGCTAGTTCCCCAGCAGAGTCGCCAGCTGTCGCACGCTCGCGAAAAATGAACAGAGTCGCCACTAATATATTTATCCCAAAGAGGGAAAGGAATATCAGAAAACCTGGAATAAAGAAAGGATAAGAAAAGGTCTTGCGACCAGAGATCGGGTAAGAAGTCGGTTACGCGAGGGGAAGGTATTAGCACCCCTCACGTCTGTGGTACTCCATAGGATCCACTTATGTTTGTTCTATTCTAAGGGTGTATAAATCTAAGGCTTAATTACTAAGGGAATGCATGCAAATGAAAAAAGAAATAAGGGGAAAATAAGGTTTATAAATAGTCGTGCTCGCTTAGGCCCCGCGACCTAATGCCTACGTATCCTTTTCAGGAATCAGAGCGCCGTAGTTCGGCTCTTTAGTTTTTGTTTGTTTTTGTGTTTTTTAGTGGACGAAGTTACATTCGCACTCCGCTGCTCGACCTCTGGAGTCTTAAGCTGGGAATGGAGCGGAAATAACGTGTCCGATTAAAGAATGCCTCGGAGGCAAGAGAAAGAATGCCTCGGAGGCAAGAGAGAGAAGAGAGAAAATTGGTTTGTGTCTTTTAGATGTAATTCCATGATGAACAAAACCCAATACAAGGCTTCGCACCACTTCATTGCTTTGTTTAGGTCTGAGCCTTTATTAAGTGTTTTAGATGTTTTTGGTTGAGTGTTTTTTAAGGGAATTTACTTTGCGATTCGAATCACATAAAAATGTATAATGATCGAGAAGCAGATTAGAGAATGAATCCCACTCACTTCTATCCCATTATGTAATGTTCGAGAAACAGATTAGGGAATGAATCCCACTCATTTTTATCCCATTAGTTAATGTTCGAGAAACAGATTAGGGAATGAATCTCACTCATTTCTCTCCCATTAAGTAGTGACCGAGAAACAGATTAGGGAATGAATCCCACTCATTTCTATGCCACTAAGTGATTCAGAAACAGATTAGGGAATGAATCCCACTCATTTCTCTATCACTTTGATTAATGTGATTCGCATCTCTATTTGTTAATGTTTTAAAGTTGAAAAGAAAAAGAAGAAGAAAACTAGCCTAAAATGAATAACTAGCCTAATGTCATGATTATACCTAATTGTTAGGATTTTAAGGGAAAGACTAAGCCTAATATTATGAAGATATTATAGGTCCTAAATCTAAAGGAATGAGATTACAAGTGAGATCAAAATTATAGGCCAAAAATGATACAATATCAATACAAACAAATTGGACCAAAAATGACTTGAAATATAGCAACTAGACATGAAAACAAGGATTCAAAATATATTGCTAAATTGGTACAAAAAACATGGAAAGAAACAAGTCAAAATATGGCATGAAATGGATTGAAAGCCTATTTATTTTCTATGACTTTTATATGAAGGAAAATAGAATTCTAATTAAACAAAACAAGAATTAAAAGAGTTAGCCTAAACTAATGTTTTTGTGATTATTTTTATATGTGTCCAAAATTAGTATTAAAGGTCTAAAGAATAAGCACTTTCATTATCTAAAAGAAATAGGAAAAATGGTGATTTTATTTACTAAAAAAAATAGAAAAATCTAATTAGAAACCTAAATTTACTAATTAAAATATAGAGTCAGGGGTGTGTGAATGGAATCAGGGGCCTGAAGAGTAAGCTGGGCGCAGACCCAAACAGGGGCCCAAAGACTTATTGTTTTTGTTGTGATTTCAGAATTCGTTTGCAAGAAAGAACACTGGGCCTTGGGGGTATGGCAACAGCGATCAGGCCCAGCAGAAATTTGTATAGCCTCTTCAGCCAAAACAAAGCGTGACACCGGGCCTCAGGGGGTGCGACTAACAGTTATGGCCCAGTACAATTGATCCACATTTGTCATTACAAAAAATAATAATAAAAAGAAATTAATTAATAATAGAAAAGGATAAATGAAATTGGGAAAATAGGGTTATGTGGCTATTCAGATTCGTTCATCCTCTACCCTTCAGACTCATTCTCTCCTCTTTCGCTGAAACGCAACGGCGTCGATCGATCCTTCTCCTCCGATTAAATAGAATCTAAACGCCACCGTGAATCCTTCTAATCACCGTCACAACCTCCTCTTCTAATTCTTAATCCTAATTTCTCCGTTCAAAATTCAATGAATACCTAATCGAAGCGTTTAGAAGAACCCTAGGAATTAAACGTCTCAAACTCCTAATTTCAACATCACATGATTCAGCGCACGCAGAATGATGGAGATTTGGAGACATACCTGAAATGACGATCGATTGCTGAGAGTGGAGAGAACCGGAGAAGAGATTTCGAGCGATGGGATGCCAAAACAGAGATGAGCACGAGCAAATGGAAGAAACTCTAGGTAAACCTCTATATGAATCTCGTGCTTTGAATTGTTTCCGCTTCGTCTTCCTCTTTTCTCTTTTTTGAATTTTTGCTTCTGTGAATGTCGAGTAATCGATTCTGCACGTGTGCCTTGAAGATAATGAAGGTTGAAAGCTGCGTGTGAACGGTGACGATGATGAAGAAATCGTGAAGCGAATTGTGGAGTTCAGAGATGATGATGGTGAATGAATCGGGGAGATTATCTGAGGTTTAGCTCAACTACTTAGAGCTTCAGAGGTTGAAGCTCCAAGAGTCATGGTGGAGAGCGTGTAGTATAAGTTGAGAGGTGATGAAGGTGGTGGAAGATGAAGATTGTGAAATGGTGAAGAAAATGGTCCCCCCGAGCTGAAACTGAGGGAGAAGGTGGTTTAAATAGGTGAGTTGAGAATTCAGTTGAGGGAGGAGTGATTAGAACCCTTGGATCTGAAGTTGGTTATGAGGATGAAAGGTGAGGATTAAGTCACTTATTGTTAGCTCCAAATTCTGTTTTTTCGGTTATAGGTTTGTTAGAGGTAGTTACAAACTCTGTTAGGTGGTTAGAATCAGTTAGGGGTTAGGAAAAGTTAGTTTGGGTTCTGTTATAGCTGTTTGAAAGTTACCAAGGGGTTTTGACAGTTAGTTATGAATAGGTAGTTGAATTGGTTAGGATAAAACTGTTAGTTAGTCAGTTATAAAAAACAGTTAGGGTGAAATGACTGTTAACACACTGATGAAGCAGCTAGGTTAGTAAACCAAACTGTTAGTTAGACAATTTTCCTGAATGTGAGATATGAGATTCTGTACAGAGCTTGTGAGGGTATGCACTGATTATTAATCGTGAACTGGCAGCATGTATGTGATTGATTTCTCTTCAATTTAGTTGGATCTTCGTATCTTTGATCGGTAATAACTTGACGATTAATTAGACTGTGGCTGTTTGTAGCAAGTTTGGAATTGTAGCTCGGGCTTTGAAGACGGTATGATGGAGCGGCAAGTTCGTGTGGCCTGTACGAACAGTGAGGCTTGGATCGGTGTTCAAATTAGCTTCGAAAAGGTGAGTTGCAACCCCATTACGAACTGTCAATAGTTAGATCTGCTGGTGTTTATGCTTGAATTGAACATGATGATGAATATAAGTACTGATCTGTTTATTTGTTGCCGAACCGATGTGCTTCTCTTATTTGAATTCTGAATTCCTTCGTTTTGGCTGCAGGTTTGGATGAAAATCTTATGGCAGCTAGGTTATATTCAAATGGTGCTGGTTGTTTGAAGATGGTATTGTAAGTGTGTGAGTTTACTTGTAATTCTCAAGGTTTGAAAATTTAACGTCCCGCCGACAGTAACCATCATAAATATTACAACTCTGAAGTGCAGTTCTCGCGTTAGTAGCGCTCTGTTATGATTGGTACTCGATGAGAGCCTGAAGACACAATTATTGGGTTGTTGCGGTTCTGCTTGGGGCAGTTGATGTACCAGGTGCAGTGAGCCAAGGTACAGACTTACAGTTCCATTTCTTTTCACTGAATTCTCCTGATTGTATTAGCTCTGATTTTGGCATGCATAATTTATGGCAACAATTTTGAAAATGACAGTTTTGGTTTATTACTTTGAAGACATATGGAGAAGGTTGGAAGGGATATGGCTTGGAGCTTAAGCAAAGACATGTACTAATCAAAGGAGGCCAACACAAAATAGATGGGAGAACTAGGAATAATAGGCTAAGAAGAAATTTTGTATAGTTGAGATATCGAAACTTGTAAATGAACTTCTTATTTGTGTTTGAATTTGGACTTTTGGTATGGCCATGAACTTGAATAATGCTAGTTTTTTTTTGTAAATTTTGTTGTAATGTATTTGCAATGAGAGGTAATGGATATGTAATGACTTTTGATGATTGAATTTGAGTAATATGATTTTTTATATGGATGTTGACTTTTTTTCAAATAAATCTTAACTTTTCTCTTGTACTTGCAATGGGTTCAATCTTGAAATTTTGCCCCCTTGAATATATCCTCAATAGTAATGACCTTTAATCCTCAATTCTCAATGGAATCATGTTTCCGATTCTCAAGTCTTTGTTAACTTGCGTACCTAATAATGAACATTTGAAATAACGACGGCATCTTGGACACGATGAATCTTCCAATTAGGCTCACACCTTTATCAGTTCAAATTATGAGCCCTTGGCTTAATGAATGTATTGAGAACTTCTCGAAGATAAATGAAACCTTTCATTGATGAATTTTGTCAAAGAGAATTCCCATGATATTCATGATTTAAAACCTTAGCTTCGGCTTGAGTGAAGTAAACGCCTTGAATAGCCCTTGGATGCAGAATAGAGATTTCCAAGTCAATAGGATCCTTGACCCTTTACCTGATTTATTAATGGATGACGCATGAGTGTTAGATGACCTAATATGTAAATGAATGAGATATGTAATCCACTTAAGAATAATTAGATGGGCAAATTTTGGGGTGCAACAGGGACGCATTAGACCGAGGTATTATTGCGCAGGGCGGTCCAGAGGCAGTTGCCATCGTGGAGAGGATGGTCGGTGACGCGGCCAGTGCGACGACATATACCATACAGAGGAGGTCCCAGGGAGTTAAGGTTAGACATATTCAGTTGCTGGTTCCTGTTTATTTTTCATTGTTGACTTTATTGTATTCGGGTTGTATTTTTTGACATTTACGTACACTATTAGTTGTATATATAATATTAGTATTTTATTCCAATATGCGTGTTATATTTAGTTCATATCAAGCACTTTTTACTGTAAGCATTGTCGTTTAATTTAAAATACGAGACTAAACATTATTTAGAAAGAAAAAAAAATACCGTTTTGCATATTTCGGAGATGCATCTCTGAAACACCTCAAAAATGTGAAAATGGTGTTTTCGGAGTTGCATCTCCGAAAACACCCCTCAATTGATGATTTCGGAGATGCATCACCGAATTCTGGGAAAATCTGAAGAAAAAATTTACTTCGGAGATGCATCTCTGAAGTAGGGGTATTTTGGAGTTTTCAGCAAGAGTTATCTCCATAAGGGAGTCTATAAAGAAATTGTCTAAATCTTGATTACATGCAACTTACCCGATCTTGATTCAGAAAGTCTAGATTTTGAGTGTTGTATTTTGATTCCTTTAAATTTGATTTATTGAGCTCAAAGTCTGTTCAGAAGAGAGTCTTGGCTTACTGTGTGGCTGCATGATTTCTTAGACGGTTGTTGGGCATCTAGATCTTATCCGACGGTTACATTTTTTATTTTCCTGTCCATTTTACTGTTTTACTTTTCTCCTCAATTTCATATTACGTTGTATAATGTCAATCTTGGGTATTTTATAAATACATTTTAAAGTAATTTTTTAGTTTTATTAATTATTTAAAAATTTATTTTATGTAGAATATTTAAGAAAATTGGAACACTTTCAAATTTATTAAATTATTATAATAATTTAAATTAGACTTAATTTAAGTTCTGTTACATGAAATGGCCTCTTCCATTAGTTTTTCATAAAAAACGTTTTATCATGCTGACCATTTAACAGTTGACCTAGAATTTTTTAATGTTATAATGATTAAAAAATTTGAAATAAAAACAGAAAAGAAGAGGTAACGTATTATGGCAAAGTCCATTAGTGACAGAGAGCAAACCGTTGCTTTTGTAACCTAGAGAAGTGAAGAAGACGGTACTACAAAGACGACGAAAAGCGAAAAAGACAAATAATCTCCATTGAAGACGAATCAAAGACGACCTGAAGTCATCTCTATTGAAGACGAAACAACGGAAGCTATGATACGAATATTCAACTGTACGAAAACTCAATTGTAAATCATCTATGTAGATCTTGTTTTTGTAGATCTGGATCTCAAAAAATGATTAAATCTTGCTAATAGGTTGTTGATTCTTCAAAACAAGAGGTACAAGGTTGTTGTGAACCGCAGATACTCACACTGTCTCCATCGGTAGCACACTGAACAACATCTTACAATTGAGTATATCCGAGAAGCAAGGCTTCTCCCCTACTTAGCTCAAACTATCTCCTGCAACAATTGATTAGAAAGCGAGAAAGCACCGACAGTGTTCCACACATATGTCGCGTACTAAGAAACAACACATCGATAGTATTCAACTGTCACAAAACTCCACTGACTCGAAAACTTGGTCGGACGGACCGACCTGCTCTGATACCACTAGTGTAACACCCTAATTCCCCCGTCATTTATTAACGTAAAGTTAGAGTAATTTTTTTCAAATTATAAACACACAATTAGGATGTCACACTTCACAAAACATAAATCATAAAACATCCTGCTCATTTTAATTAAATAGATACATAACACTTATATACGGATGAACCGAAGTAAACAGTATAAATATCAAACTTCGCATTTTAATACACAGCGGAAAGTATTCATATTCATGTTATCAAAATATTTTACGTCCAACATAAACAACATGTATTCCATTATAAGCCAACATGGCAACTTCGTTCAATATTACTCAGAATCATCCTTCAGAAATACTTTAACAGTAACTAAGATTCAACTAGGAAACAACCAAACGTTCATCCCTCCCCGAGTGTTACATATCAGAGCATGACCCGACTCGACGTAAGCAACAGAAGATTAACGTCTTCCAAACTACTCCGAAAGCGCACTAATCTTATTAACCTGCGCGTTACCAACATAAGGGTAACATTCAAACAGAAGGGGTGAGATATCAACCCATATAATAGAGTGTATGATAAATAATATATTAGAATCATATTATATAAAACTACCACTTCACACTATCAACATCGCAAATCACTTCAATCCACATCATTATATCTAACAAGCAATTCAAGTCACAATTCAAGTCACAACACTTCACATCATTCATACTTATGCAAAATAAAATGTGATAGTAACAATGCACATGCATGTGGTACCATAAGGGCTTTAGCCCCCATCACTAAATTGCTAATTAATAGAGGCATCAACAAGGCATAAGCCTTCATCGCAGTTTGTCAATCCAGGCCATCGTGTTTGCCATTCTAGGCCATCGTAAAAATATGCAATGTATGTGACACGATAAATGCGACATCACATACTCAACAACAATACTTATTCATCACAAGGCATAAGCCTTTATCACCATGTTTACTAATAAATAGAGGTAAATCATCATCACAAAACTACCCTGCAACTTTGCATTATCAATAAAATATAGTAGCATCACAGCATCAATGATACATCACAACATGTGCCCCTCAGCACATAGTGTGCCACTCGCCACACTTTGGCTTGTGATGCCCGTCACAAGGTTGTGCCTCTCGGCACACCCACCCTCCATGCATGGTGCCGATCGGCACCTTATCCTAACCCAAGGCACACCATTCCTTTGTGAAGGATAGAAAAACACTTAGAGAGGGGGGGGGGTTTGAATAAGTGTAGCTTTAAAACTTGTAAGATAAAAACAATTTGCACAATGATTTTTATCCTGGTTCGTTATTAACTAAACTACTCCAGTCCACCCCCTTGGAGTGATTTACCTCACCTGAGGATTTAATCCACTAATCACACTTGATTACAATGGTTTTCCACTTAGACAACTGCTAAGTCTTCTAGAGTATCCTGATCACAACCTGATCACTCTAGGAACAAACTGCTTAGACAACTTCTAAGACTTGCTAGAGTATACTGATCAACAACCTGATCACTCTAGTTCTTACAACTTAATGTAAACAAATTCTTTTAAGAGTTACAATGCTTCTTATAAAGCTATTATCACAACTGTGATTTTTCTCTTAAGTTTAAGCTTAAATCTCACAAAGATATTACAACAGCAATGTAGTGAGCTTGATGATGAAGTTTGAGAGCTTTTGAATTTGACAGCGATTCTGGATAGTGCGCAAGTGTTTTTTTTTGAGCTTCTCATCAGAACTTCATATTTATAGGCACTTGAGAAGATGACCGTTGGGAGCATTTAATGCTTTGCGTATTCCGTACAGCATTGCATTTAATGTTTCACTCTTTTGTCAACTACCTCGAGCCTTGTTTCCGCTGTGTCTACTGACGTTGCCTTTAATAGCTTCTAACGTTCCTTTTGTCAGTCAGCGTAGTCTCCCAGTCTAGTACTTGCTTCTGATCTGATGTTTGTGTAAACAACGTTTGAATGTCATCAGAGTCAAACAGCTTGGTGCAGAGCATCTTCTTGTCTTCTGACCTTGAAGTGCTTCTGAGCGTGATACCATGAGAACTTCAGTGCTTCTGCTTCTGATCTCAAGTTCTTCTGATGCTTCCATAGACCCATGTTCTGATTCTGCTTGACCATCTTCTGATGTCTTGCCAGACCATGTTCTGATGTTGCATGCTGAACCTTCTGAGTCAGTGCTTCTTGCGCTGATTTTGTGCATACTCTTTATATAATTCCTGAAACGGAAATTGCATAGTATTAGAGTACCACATTATCTCATACAAAATTCATATACTTGTTATCATCAAAACTAAGAATATTGATCAGAACAAATATTGTTCTAACAATCTCCCCCTTTTTGATGATGACAAAAACATACATAAATGATATGAATTTGCGATCAGAAAAGACAGACGGCTAAGGACAATTACACAGCTATAGCATAAGCATATAGACATTGTGTGAATATGTCTCCCCCTGAGATTAACAATCTCCCCCTGAGATAAATAATCCCCCCTTGAAATAAATACTAGAAGAATTTTATAAATAAAAGACTTCCCTGAGTATTTCAGTTGAGATGTTCAGATATGCTTAGATCTTCAGAACATTCGCAATTTCTGATTCTTGCTTCCATAGGACAGCTTCAGAACTTGAATTTCCTAGATCTTCAGAATATTCATAGCTTCTGATTCTTGCGTCCATTGTGCAGCTTCAGAGCTTGAATTTCTTCTTGAGTCATTGCATGCTAGATTGTATCAGAACATAGTTGAATGTACCAGAGCATCATCAGAGCATCTTTACATCCTAAAATGTTACAGAACAAACTAAACGACAAAAGTCTGCATGAATGAATCAGAACATAGAATATGTTTCAGAACATATAATATGTATCAGAGCACACACACAAAATGTTTCAGAGCATATTTTGTAACTAAAAACATGCATCATAACATATAAAGAATAAGAATGAAAGTATATTCTATCATCAGAATATCAGAACATTCTTCCTTCTTGCTTTTGATCTTGAAGCTTTATAGCACTCAGCTTGCTTCAATTTCCATGAGCTTTATTCTTTATAGAATTGCTTTTCCTCATCTCTTTGCTTCTCATGTTGATCTTTAAAGAGGATCTTCAATTCCTGCAAAACAACACTCAAGGACATAGAACTTTGCAAGTTCTATTAGAAATGTGAAGCCTTTCTCCCAGCAACTGATAAAATAAATCAGATCATTTATCATATTTTTCTCCCCCTTTTTGTCATAACATCAAAAACATAAAAGATTCAGATGAAAAACAAAAAGACAAACACTTGAAAAAAAAGGATAATTTTCATTAAGCACGGAGAAAAGGTTCAGAAGTACAAGAGGGCAAGAGAAGATGCATAGAAAAAAACAGATGCAGCAAAACAAAAGAAAAACAATCAAAGACTCAATGACTAAGATGACCCTAATTTTGACATGATCTTGGCCAGCATATCATGAATCCCATTGTTGCTCTTATTCTGCCTCTCCATGAAAGCACGAAACTCAGCGTTGATCGATCTCTGCTCATCCTGGTTCTTCTGAATCACTTCTAGAGTCCTTGCGAGACAAGAAGGTTCATCAGAAGAAGCTTCACAACTTCTTTCCAGAGGGATGGCAGTCTGATCCGTAGCTTCCATAGTCAGATCATTTGCAGGATTTTCCTCAACAGGAATGGTTTCAGCAACATGATCTTCAGCATCTGCTTCTTCCATAGAAGCATCTTCATACTCTGCAGCAGGAACCTCGGAATCTCCATTCTCAAGAGCCTGAAGAATGGCAGCCAGATTCAGTGGAGCAGAAGGACCTTCAACTTCCGGTGGGTCAACAACTTCTGGAATGACCAAGCTAGGATCTTCCTCAGAAGGATTTTCCCTCAGAAATTCAAAGAGAGTCCTGAAGTCTCCAATCAGAACAGGATATTGAGGTCTCCAGACCACAATCTCCCTGCAAGGGTTAGCTTCCATTGCAGCAACAATTCTTGCTTCTTCCAGCTCATCCACAAATCTCTTTTCTTCAAAGATATATCTACCTCCGAGACGAGCGAACCAAAAATCTTCTTAGCTTCTCAGAATTCCACAAGGCCGTGGAGCAGCTTCTACACAAACTTCCTGAAGTTCTTCAAAACAAGCATCAGCTTTTCTTCGGAAGATTCTCCAGAACTTTCGCATAGCAACATCATTCAGGCCAGCACTTTCAGCGATTCTGAGAGTATCAAAGACTCTTCTGAGATTCCTCTTTACCATTTCAAAAATTACACCAATAGGGTATACACGGCGGGATTTTATTTTGGTTATGGGAGAGTCAGGGTTAGGGACAGAATATGGTTGAGGCTCTCTATCCAACCGATAAGAAGATTCTGCTTCATTGTCAGAGTCTAACACTACCATTTCAGCTTCAGGACGAGGCTTGGGAGTGTAGTTGCAATCGCGGAGCAATTGCTCATGTGATGCCGTATCTGGAAGATCAGAGCCACTAGGGTTGTTTTGAGAGGTGGAAGGAATGGGTTCAACGTTTGCATGAAGAGGTGGTTGAGAGGTGGATATATTTGTGTGAGGTGGAAAGAGAGTTTGTAGGGGTGGTATATCAAGAACAGTGTTTTCAAGGGCCTGGTCAGAAACAAGGTTGGTTATGGGTGGGGAAGAAAGAGTGGGAACATCTGGAGTGGGTGAAGGAGGAGGAGTAAGGGTTTTGGTTACAGGAGAAGAGGGAGGTGTGAGAACATGAACTTTTATGGGTGATTCTGATGGGGCTTTATCTGGTTGATTTACTGGTTCAGGGGTTTGGGCAACAGCTATTGGTGCAACTTCTGAACGTAAAACAGGAACAGAATCATGTTCAGAGAGATGTATACCTTTGGATACCTTCTGAACAGCTTCGAACACAGCCTCAAGCTTCTTCTACTTCTTACTCTTCTGCTCTACCACAATCTTT
Organism: Vicia villosa; assembly: GCF_029867415.1. Lineage (NCBI taxonomy): Eukaryota > Viridiplantae > Streptophyta > Magnoliopsida > Fabales > Fabaceae > Vicia > Vicia villosa. Next base: position 114,151 of record NW_026706553.1, on the reverse strand, counting down.
GACTTTCCACGAGAGATTTCTCTCCTTCTGGCAGATTCCAGAGCTTCCTTCTCATTAACAGCAACCTTCTGACCTTCAACTGCTTGAGTTGTTGGTCCTTGAGAGATTTTAGCTTGCTGATTCACAGCTTCTGCTTGCTGATTCACAGCTTCTTGAACATCCTCATCTCCATCAGAGGCATTAATTATTAACTTCCTTTTTCTGATCTTCTTCTTCTCAACAATTTTAACAATTTCAACATTTTTATTCGACTTCTTCTTCTTCTTCTTATCAGCAGCCTTCTTCTTATTCTTTTCAAATTCAATTGAAACAGCCTGAACGACTTCAGCAATAACTTCTTCTGGAACAACTTTTTCAACAGTAGCAGCAGCTACATTCTGAACTACCTTCACCTGATTATCAGAAGGATGATCAAATTTTCTTTTGGTCCTTCTTTCCTTCTTCACAACAATTTCAGGAACAGCTTCTGAAACATCTTCCGAGGCAGCAGCCCTAGAAGTAGAAGTTTTCCTGCGACCTTCTTTAGCAGGAGCACCTTTTTCTTGATCTTTTACTCCTTCATCTTCTTTGAGTGACTTCAGATATCTAGCTCTGACTTCTGGCACCTCACTTCTGAAGAAGGTTTCAAAGTTAGCAAGAATAGGATTTCTTCTGCTTCTTGTTCCAGGAAGAGGTTGAGGGGTTTTGATGATAGTATCAATAACCTTCATCTTTCTCAAAGTGAGAGCATTCAAGCAACTTCCAGTGGTAACGACAAGGTCTTTGATAGTACCTTCAGCTTCCAGGTTCTCAACAATCTTGGAGTGAACCAGAAGGTTTGTAATGATTCTTCCAAAAGGAATGATAGTATAATTTTTCACTCTGAAGGCATTTCTGGAATCCCTCACAGCATTCCACATGTGATTGAAGATTATGTAGATAACATCAACCTTCTTCTTAGTGGCAATGCAATACAGAATGTATTTATTCTCATTGTTGACGAAATCTGCAGCATGTGTTCCTTTCCTGTGATAGAAACACCCCAAAAGAATCTTGGTCCAGATTTTGTAGAGGTCTTTCATGTCCTTGACATGCTTTGTCTTCTTAACGTCTGTGTAAAGGGTAGACAACACTTCATCCCAATCAGCCCTTTGATCAATTTCATAAGCACCCTCAGGGTTTATTAGATCGAATATCATTCTCAGAATGTTCTCAGTAACTACCACAAACTTCCCATGGACGAAAGACAGAATGGATTTAGGGGCAACAACTGCATGCACCCAAAATTCCTTAACAAGATCTGGGTAGACCGGTCCACAGAACTCAGCAAACAATGAAGTCCATCCTTCAAAAATGATATCTTCTTTAAGATGATATTCATGTTCTTCGATACTATCAAAATCTACCATGAGTTCACAGATAACTTCCAGATCCTTCTTAGGAATAGAGCAGGCAACAACCGAAGTGATTTGCTGATTTTCTTCTTCTTGAAGATGAAGAGGGACAGATGAGCCAACATTGTGAGATGATGAAGCGGCCATTGAAACAGAACAGAAATTAGAAGAACAAGATCTGGGTTTGCACTTAGGGTTTGAGAAGAAACTGAAAAGGTTGCAAAAATTCATGCAAGAAGAAAGAGAGAATGGGAGCGAAAAAGATAAACGTTATGATTTGAAATGTATTTATAGAGACGGATTTGAAAATGAATGCAATGAAGTTATGAGAATGAACAGTTACAGAATCAAATGAAATCAATTGCATTAAATGATGAGTGACGTTAGATGAGAGATCATGGTAAATGAAATGATTTAACACAGTTACCTAGGGCGGCGTCCCATCAGATTAACTCACGCTTTTACCAACCGTACATACACGTGTTCACCATCAGAATGCTCTTGACGACAGCTGTGTTGCACTGAATAGAGCTTTTCATCTTCTGATTCTGATCACTGCTTCTGAAGGTCTAGGAATCAAATCTCATACGTCATTCCTTGTAAACAGATTTGGTTCTTCTTGCATGGCAATTATCCAGTCTGGATCTTCTAGATCTTGATCAACAGAAGTTGGCTCGATCAATGAAACAAGACCTAATTGACATTCTGCATTGTTCTTAAGGAATGCTCTTGTTCTGATGGTATCGTCTTTCTTTCCAAGGATCACATCTTCCGAGTGAGCTAAGGAGAGTCTAGAAGATCTTCTGACTGTTGGCTCTTCAAAAATCCCGAGATTCTCTAAAGATGCAGCAACTTGATCTTCTGATCCATTGCTTCTGAGACTTTCAGCTTCTGGAGCTTTGCTTCTTGGTTCTACAGCTTCTGATATGTCAATATCTATATCTGCAAAATTCTCAAACTGCTTTGGTTTTTCAAGACCAAGCTTATCATCAAACCTGATATTGATTGATTCTTCTACAACCAATGTTTCATTATTGTATACTCTGTAGCCTTTAGAGCGTTCAGAATATCCAAGAAGAAAACATTTTTGTTCCTTAGAATCAAACTTACCAAGATGATCTTTAGTATTCAGAATAAAGCACACACATCCAAACGGATGAAAATATGAAATGTTGGGCTTTCTGTTCTTCCACAATTCATAAGGAGTCTTATTTAGAATAGGTCTTATCGAGATTCTATTCTGAATATAACATGCAGTGTTTATTGCTTCTGCCCAGAAGTGTTTAGCCATATTGGTCTCATTGATCATGGTTCTGGCCATTTCTTGCAGAGTCCTATTCTTTCGCTCTACAACTCCATTTTGCTGTGGAGTTTTAGGGCAAGAGAAATCATGGGAAATACCATTTTCTTTGAAGAACTCCTCAAAGAATCTGTTCTCAAATTCGCCACCATGATCACTTCTGACCTTTATGATTTTGCACTCCTTCTCAGATTGGATCTGAGTGCAGAACTCAAACAACACTGAATGAGACTCATCCTTGTGTTTTAAGAACTTTACCCATGTCCAGCGGCTATAATCATCTACGATGACTAATCCATATTTCTTCCCTCTGACAGATGCTGTTTTGACTGGTCCAAACAGATCAATGTGCAGAAGTTCAAACGGCCTTGAGGAAGAGACAACATTCTTAGATTTGAATGCAGGTTTGGAGAACTTGCCCTTCTGACATGCTTCACAAAGAGCATCTGATTTATATTTCAGATTTGGGAGACCTCTGACCAGATTTAGTTTGTTAATCTGAGAAATCTTTCTCAAACTAGCATGTCCTAATCTTCTGTGCCAGACCCATTGCTCTTCAGAAACAGACATAAGGCAAGTCACCTTCTGCTTCTCAAGATCAGAAAGATCAATCTTATAAATGTTGTTCTTTCTCTTGCCTGTAAATAGGATTGAGCCATCCTTCTGACTTACAGCCTTGCAAGACTTTTGATTGAAGATTATGTCATAACCATTGTCACTTAATTGACTTATGGACAATAAGTTATACGCTAATCCATCTACAAGAAGTACATTAGTTATGGAAGGAGAGTTACCAATACTTATGGTTCCAGAGCCAATAATCTTGCCCTTCTGATCTCCTCCAAACTTGACTTCTCCACCAGACTTAAGCACCAGGTCTTGGAACATAGACCTTCTTCCCGTCATGTGTCGCGAGCACCCAGAGTCCAAGTACCATGACATTTTGTGCTTTGCCTTCTTTGCTGCTAAGGATATCTGCAACAGAAATTATCTTCTCCTTAGGTACCCACAATTTCTTGGGTCCTTTCTTGTTAGTTTTCCTTAAGTTCTGATTGAACTTGGGTTTAGCATGATAAGTAACAGGAGGAACAACATGATATTCTTTGGGTTTGTCAGCATGATATCTTTTAGGTTGTGTCACATGCTTCTTGGTGTGTGTTGTGTTAAAACTCTGTGCATGTGATGTGAGCTTGATATCATGTGAGTGGCCATATTTGAATTGATCATATAATGGCTTGTATGTGATTTTCAAATCATCAACAGGTTCAAATTTATGTGAGGCATCACCCTCATAGCCAAAACCAAACCTTTTGTTTCCAGAGACACCATATATCATTGAAGCAAGATGACTTCTGCCAATACTTCTAGATAGGAACTTTCTGAAGCTCGAGTCATATTCTTTCAGAATATGATTGAGACTAGGAATGGATTTTTCTGATTCAGAAGGAGATCCACTATCTTTGGATAATTTTAAAACTTTTTCCTTCAGTTCAGAATTTTCCACTTCCAGCTTCTTAGTTTCAAATTCAAATTGCTTTTTCAGCTTTTTGTATTTGATACTAAGATGAGCCTTGAGTTCCAGAAGTTCAGTTAAGCTGGAAACTAACTCTTCCCTAGATAGTTCAGAAAATACCTCTTCAGAATCTGATTCTGATGTAGATTCTGATCCATCATCCACTGTAGCCATCAGTGCAAAGTTGGCTTGCTCTCCTTTAGAGTCTGATTCTGATTCTGATTCAGAATCATCCCATGTTTCCATAAGACCTTTCTTCTTATGAAACTTCTTCTTGGGATTCTCCTTCTGATGTTTTGGACATTCATTCTTGAAGTGTCCAGGCTCATTGCACTCATAGCAGACGACCTTCTTCTTGTCAGATCTTCTGCCACCAGAAGATTCTCCTCGTTCAAACTTCTTTGAACTTCTGAAGCTTTTGAACTTCCTTTGTTTGCTCTTCCAGAGTTTGTTTACCCTTCTGGAGATCATGGACAGTTCATCTTCTTCTTCTGATTCTGATTCTTCAGAATCTACTCCTTCAGCCTGAAAAGCGTTAGTGCATTTTTTAATATTAGATTTTAATGCAATAGACTTACCTTTCTTCTGAGGCTCATTTGCATCCAGCTCTATCTCATGGCTTCTCAAGGCACTGATTAGCTCTTCCAAAGAAACCTCATTCAGATTGTTTGCTATCTTGAATGCAGTCACCATTGGACCCCATCTTCTGGGTAAGCTTCTGATGATCTTCTTTACATGATCAGCCTTGGTGTAGCCTTTGTCCAGAACTCTTAATCCAGTAGTTAGCGTTTGAAATCTTGAGAACATCTTCTCAATATCTTCATCGTCCCCCATCTTGAAGGCTTCATATTTCTGGATTAGAGCAAGAGCTTTGGTCTCCTTGACTTGAGCATTTCCTTCATGGGTCATTTTCAATGACTCATATATATCATAGGCAGTTTCCCTGTTAGATATCTTCTCATACTTAGCATGAGAGATAGCATTCAGCAAAACAGTCCTACATTTATGATGATTTTTGAAAAGCTTCTTTTGATCATCATTCATTTCTTGTCTTGTAAGCCTTACGCCAGTAGCATTCACTGGATGTTTGTAACCATCCACCAGAAGATCCCATAAGTCACAATCTAGACCAAGGAAGTAACTTTCAAGTTTATCTTTCCAGTATTCAAAGTTTTCACCATCAAATACTGGTGGTCTAGTATAACCATTGTTACCATTTCCATTGTATTGCTTAGCAGAGCCAGATGTAGATGCAAATGTGTTTGTTGGAATTTCACCAGCCATCTTTTACTGAAACGTTTTTCTCTTCCTGAATCTTTTCTAAACACGGTTAAGTGCTTGCACCTTAGAACCGGCGCTCTGATGCCAATTGAAGGATAGAAAAACACTTAGAAAGGGGGGGGGGGGGTTGAATAAGTGTAGCTTTAAAACTTGTAAGATAAAAAAACTTTGCACAATGATTTTTATCCTGGTTCGTTGTTAACTAAACTACTCCAGTCCACCCCCTTGGAGTGATTTACCTCACCTGAGGATTTAATCCACTAATCACACTTGATTACAATGGTTTTCCACTTAGACAACTGCTAAGTCTTCTAGAGTATCCTGATCACAACCTGATCACTCTAGGAACAAACTGCTTAGACAACTTCTAAGACTTGCTAGAGTATACTGATCAACAACCTGATCACTCTAGTTCTTACAACTTAATGTAAACAAATTCTTTTAAGAGTTACAATGCTTCTTATAAAGCTATTATCACAACTGTGATTTTTCTCTTAAGTTTAAGCTTAAATCTCACTAAGATATTACAACAGCAATGTAGTGAGCTTGATGATGAAGTTTGAGAGCTTTTGAATCTGACAGCGTTTCTGTATAATGCGCAAGTGTTGTATTTTGCTTCTCATCAGAACTTCATATTTATAGGCACTTGAGAAGATGACCGTTGGGAGCATTTAATGCTTTGCGTATTCCGTACAGCATTGCATTTAATGTTTCACTCTTTTGTCAACTACCTCGAGCCTTGTTTTCGCTGTGTCTACTGACGTTGCCTTTAATGGCTTCTAACGTTCCTTTTGTCAGTCAGAGTAGCCTGCCAGTCTAGTACTTGCTTCTGATCTGATGTTTGTGTAAACAACGTTTGAATATCATCAGAGTCAAACAGCTTGGTGCAGAGCATCTTCTTGTCTTCTGACCTTGAAGTGCTTCTGAGCGTGATACCATGAGAACTTTAGTGCTTCTACTTCTGATCTCAAGTTCTTCTGATGCTTCCATAGACCCATGTTCTGATTCTACTTGACCATCTTCTGATGTCTTGCCAGACCATGTTCTGATGTTGCATGCTGAACCTTCTGAGTCAGTGCTTCTTGCGCTGATTTTGTGCATACTCTTTATATAATTCCTGAAACGGAAATTGCATAGTATTAGAGCACCACATTATCTCATACAAAATTCATATACTTGTTATCATCAAAACTAAGAATATTGATCAGAACAAATCTTGTTCTAACACTTTGTGTGCCCCTCGACACACACCCTGTGTCGTCCAGTACAGGTTTTTCCACGCAACTCCTCTGTTTCATCTTCCACTTCAACGCAGAACCTTAGTTAATTCCATCGATCAATGGTTTCAAGCCACAACAACATGAATTATACAACAACATAGCAATTATATCAACCATGGAATAATTCTCAACAATAAATTCATCGATTGAATCACTGCAACTTTAGCAACAAAGTATGACAGTCACACCAAAACAACACTTTTCATACATAATCAAACATACGATAATTTCATACAACCAATCCCTACATACCATCCATCACATACTCTATTATAGAGTCAGAACCCCACTCTTACCTTGGATTGGAGACCACTCTATTCTACCGGTTGTAACTTCTTGGAACCCTAGCTTCTTTTCTCTTTTCTCTTTCTCTGCAACTTTCTCTATGTAGCCTCCAACAACTCTCTACTTTCTCCAAAAACCTCTCATTAACCTAATTTCTCTTAATTTAACCAAACGCTTTACAAATTATTATTTATTTTGGGCTTAACTCCACAATTTCAATTGGGCTTAAGTTACACCCCCACATTTCTATTGCCAACCACCGAAACAAGCCCAATTAGTTAATTACTTTATTATTTCTCCATCACTAATTAATTAATTAATTAATTCCAATAAAATAACTTAAACTCCAATAATTCACATTCACTTCATAATTCATCCAATAATTCGAAAACAAGTAATTAAATAATTAATCGAATTATTCGGGGCGTTACACCCACCATCATGTCAACCCTTAGAGAGTAAGAACCCACCCTTACCTTGGATTAAAGGTTTCTCTAAGCTTCCAATGGGATTTCCCTAGCTCTCTCTTCTCTTCCGTTTCTACGTTCTTTCACAATTTTTCAGAATTCTCTCTCTTTCTCTTAATTCCCTTGTTTTATTCTTTTTCACTAATTTCTCACTTTTACTAATGGGCTTAACTTACACCCCCACTAATGATACTTCCAACCTCATAACAGGCCCAATGCTCATATTCCCATTATACTAATTAATTCCAATAAAATAGTATAAACTCTAATAATTCTCAACCACTTCATAATTCATTGAAAAATTCAAAAATGCATAATTAAAATAATTAACGTAATATTTGGGGCGTTACAAAATATGCTATACTTCAGAGAATTGCTGCTGTCAGCTAAGTTCCCACAAATCATACCTTCACCATTACTACGGGGCTGGGAAGGTTTATTTTTGCTGTGAGTAAAGGACCAACTTATGATTTTGGAGCTCACATCTTTGAACAAATTTTGAAGCAAGCCTTCTCTACTACGGTCAAGATACCTATTTGCTTTACTTCATTCATATGTGGGATTATTCTGAATCAGCATCCCAATATTATGGTGGGCACTGATAATGTGAAGAAGAGGGATTCTCCTTTAACTCTGCACTATAAACTGTTTGGTGGAACACATGTTCAAGATATTATTTTGACATCCTCTTCGATATCTGGTGCTACAAGCTCCAAGCAAGGAGTCTTTGCAACTCTGAAGGAAACTTGCATAAAGCTGGATGAGTCCATCAAAACCAGCACTGCTAGGAAGATTTAACTGGAAAGGCTGATTAAGACTTTGGTGGAAGAAGAAAACAAGTCAGAACAGGCTGCTGCTACTGTTGCTGTTAGGGATGCTGCCCATAATTCCCCTGAAGGTGAACAAACTGAGCATGACAATGCTAATGATGGTGATGCTGAACATAGTTTATTTGATGGTGGGGAAGAGGAAGAACTCAAGACTGCAAATGATACAGACACTGATGCTGAAGTTGAAGCAGATACTTATACTGAAGTTAGTAATGGCACTGCTCGTTGAGATTGTTTCTCATTTTTTTGTTTTGTTTTGTTGTTTTCTTTGTAAAAGTTAAATGCCTAGAACTTGGTTAGCATTATAACTATGTGCTACTAATTTGTGGTTTTTGTTTGTTATTTACAAACCTTGCTTTGTTATATAATGGCTAAAAAGGGGGGAGTAATATTAATATTGTATGCTAACCGCTAACCATTAACCACTGACTGAGGGGGAGGAAAAAATCTCTCTAATGTGTTTCTGATCAGCTGCTGCTGTTGAGGGGGAGATCATTTACAAGTTGAAGAAGAGTTGGAGTAGCATGTGTTCAGAGATGTCAGACACCATGTTTTGACATCTTACTGACTGGTTGGGAAAGTACATCTCTCAACTAGGTCTTTAGCAGATTCCACTGGACTATCAACATGTACTGCATGTTTGTTTCTTCAGCTGCATCTCTGATTGTGGAACTTGTGGTGTGTATTCTCTACAGGGCTGAGAATTGTTTGGGTGTTTGATTTATTTTCAGACACTAGCTTAATAAGTTGTTTTAGCCAAAATAAACCAAATGGGGAGATTGTTAATTCTCTGGTTTTTGGTTGGCATTATGTTTGGTAAAACTAACTTATGTGTAGATGTTGAAAAAGATGTTCTATCTTCAACTAAGAAGACATGTCGAACAAAGATTTCCTATTCAAGATCATTCGACATCGTGTCCAGGATAGCTGGGCTGGGCTTTTTGGATATGTGCGTTACAGTTGCAGAAGAATCAAGGAATATTATGCAATTCTATGAGACGCTGAATTTGAGGATAAAAGATTTTATCTGTTGTCAACATATTTGATTGGTTTCTAAATTTGGAGAAGATTTAGGAAACTAATATGTATGACAGAGAATATTATGAAAGATTTTCTGGAGTGCCCTGCAGTGATGATTTGAAGCCCAAATCCAATCCAAAAGATTGTTATATATAGCAAGAATCAAACCTATTATTTTGTGGGAACTTACATTATAGTTTGTGTTAGGGTTTGCGCAGTCTTGTCTATTGTGAACCATTCATATATCATATTGATAGAAGAGTTTGGTGTTTTTATTGAGTTGTAAGTTCTGTGTTCACTCATAAGCTTGTAAGCATTGAGTAACTGTGTTTTGGAAATGTGTATTATGATATTTGTAATTGTTTATCACTGATTATGATTGAGGGGGATTTGAGGTGGGCCTCATACCTAGGCGAGTCTTAGGTAGAAGTTAGCACAGGTAGTGATTAAGTGCGGAGTTGTAAACGGGGGAGTTTAGCTTCAAATTGATACTATCATAGTGGACTTATCCTTGGCTTGGTAGCCCCCAAAGTAGGTATTATTGATACCGAACTGGATGAACAATTACTTGTGTTCTTTATTGTTTATGCATTGCACTTAACGCCTTGTCATTGTGTGTGTTTGGAAAACATTGTCTCGACATCCTTTACGACATTTGTGATCTGAACGCTAGAATTTCATCCTCAACAACAAGAAACTCCTCGTCAGCAACCGGCACAAGAACCTCTGAAGGATAGAAAAACACTTAGAAAGGGGGGGGGGGGGTTTGAATAAGTGTAGTTTCAAAACTCGTAAGATAAAAATAATTTGCACAAGTATTTTTATCCTGGTTCGTTGTTAACTAAACTACTCCAGTCCACCCTATACAAGGTGATTTACCTCAACTGAGGATTTAATCCACTAATCACACGAGATTACAATGGTTTTCCACTTAGACAACTTCTAAGTCTTCTAGAGTCTTATGATCACAACTTGATCACTCTAGGAACAACTGCTTAGAGACCTTCTAAGACTTCTCTAGAGTATACTGATCACAACCCGATCACTCTAGTCCTTTACAAATTAATGTAAACAAATTCTAAGAGTATTACAATTGCTTCTTAAAAGCGATAATCACAAACTGTGATATTTCTCTTACAGATTTAAGCTTAGACTCACTAAAGTATTACAACAGTAATGTAGTGAGGTTGAAGATGAAGTTTCTGAGCTTTTAGTTGAACAGCGTTTCAGCAAGTTAATATTCACAGAAATTGTTAAGAATTGGTAACCTTGCTTCTCATCAGAACTTCATTTATATAGGCGTTTGAGAAGATGACCGTTGGGAGCATTTAATGCTTTGCGTATTCCGTACAGCATTGCATTTAATGTTTCACTGTTTTGTCAACTACCTCGAGCCTTGCTTTTGCTGTGACTACTGACATTGCCTTTAATAGCTTCTAACGTTCCTTTTGTCAGTCAGCGTAGCCTGCCATCTAGTACTTGATTCTGATTTGTTCTTTGTAGATACTACGTTGAAAATCATCAGAGTACAAACAGCTTGGTGCATAGCATCTTCTGATCTCCTGATCTTGATATGCTTCTGAGCGTGATTCCATGACTTCAGTGCTTCTGCTTCTGAACTCAAGTTCTTCTGATGCTTCTAATAGACCATGTTCTGATTCTGCTTGACCATCTTCTGATGTCTTGCCAGACTATGTGCTGAAGTTGCATACTGAACCTTCTGACTCAAAGCTTCTTAGCGCTGATTTGTGCATACTCTTTATATATTTCCTGAAAGGGAAATTGCATAGGATTAGAGTACCACATTATCTTGAGCAAAATTCATATACATTGTTATCATCAAAACTAAGATTATTGATCAGAACAATTCTTGTTCTAACAATCTCCCCCTTTTTGATGATGACAAAAACATATATAAATGATATGAATTTGCAATCAGAATAACAGACGGCAAAAGACAATTACACAGTTATAGCATAAGCATATAAACATAATGTGAATGTGTCTCCCCCTGAGATTAACAATCTCCCCCTGAGATGACTAATCTCCCCCTGAAATTAATACTAGAAGAATTTTATAAATAAAAGACTTCCCTGAGTATTTCAGTAGAGAGGTTCACATATGCTTGAACTTCAGAACATTCACTGCTCCTGATTTCTGCTTCCATAGGACAGCTTCAGAGCATTGAATTTCTTTAGATCCTCAGAACATTCACAGCTTCTGATTCCTGCTTCCATAGGACAGCTTCAGAACTTGAATTTCTTTGATCCTCAGAACATTCATAGCTTCTGATTTCTGCTTCCATAGGACAGCTTCAGAACTTGAATTTCTTTGATCCTCAGAACATTCACAGCTTCTGATTTCTACTTCCAGCGGACAGCTTCAGAACTTGAATTTCTTTGATCCTCAGAACATTCACAGCTTCTGATTTCTGCTTCCAGCGGACAGCTTCAGAGCTTGAATTTCTTCTTTCATCACTTCATGCTAGATTGTATCAGAACATTGTTGAATGTACCAGAGCATCATCGGAGCATCTCTACATCCTGAAATGTTACAGAACAAAACTAAACGACAAAAGTCAGCATGAATGAATCAGAACATAAAATATGTTTCAGAACACATAATATGTATCAGAGCCATATAAGCCATATAGAATGTATCAGAACATATTCTATCATCAGAATATCTGAACATTCTTCCTTCTTGCTTCTGATTCTGAAGCTTCATAGCACTCAGCTTGCTTCAAGAATCCAAGAACTTGATTCATCTTGTTGCTTATTGATCTTGAATCTTCAATTCCTGCAACAACACAACTTAGAAACATATGAAGCTTGCAGCTTCTGTTAGTAATGTGGGGGCTTTCTTCCCGGCAACTGCTAATATAAATCAAATCATTTATCACTATTTCTCCCCCTTTTGTCATAACATCAAAAAGAATGTAAAAGATTCAGATGTAAGCACAGGACAAATGGAAAGAGAAACAAATAGTTATTGATAAAATAAGCAGAAGTACAAGAGTTATGCAGAAAAAGCTTTTCATTGATTAACCAAACAGAGTTACAGAAGATGTATGCTGATACACAAGTGCAACAAGCAAAGAAAACTACAAGGACACAAAGACTACAATCCTAGCCTAGTCCTAATCTAAGCCAGTATATCATGAATCCCAGCGTTGTTCTTGCTCTTGCTTGGTCATCAAATCTTGGAACTCTGCATGCCTGAGCAGCTCCCAGAGAAAGAAGTAAATGAATACAAAGGAGGAACTGAGAACAGTTCACCAGGAGAGAGCGTATTCTCATATGGGCTTTCCCTTAACATAGAAGTTAAGTCCTTATGGAACCTAACTTCATCCAATATCTCAAGAAAGTCTTCTTCCTTTGGACAAATGTTGATAACAGCATCAAAGAAGAGATCTGACTTGAGAAAAACTTGGAATGCCATCCCGGGATATGTTTCTCATCCTGTAACCGATTAACCCTTCCATCCGTTCTATTCAAATAAATCAGCCACTTTTGAGACTTAGTTTCTTCAACTGGTTTAAAGTTTTGATGAAGAGAACTAGGCGAAGAATTCATGATGAACGCTAGATCGATGAAGAATGAACTAGGGTTTATGCAAAAGATATTCATAGAAAAGTGAGAGAAAGAGAGAGAGAGCTCAAAGATTGATTGAAGAATGCAAAGAAATGGAGAAATAAATAGAGGGAATGTGGGGAAGGAAACGTTCTAGGGAAGGGAAACGTTTGACGGATATAAAAACGAAAAAGAAAATAAAAGAAATGATGAATGGCATTTAATGTTACGTGACAAGAGGAGAGAGAAACTATGACAAATGAAGTGATAGAACAGTTACCTAGGAAAGGCGCCTCCTCAACTGCACGCATGCTTGTCCAAATAAGGTAGACACGTGTTACCATCTGGAAATAGATGACAACTGTATTTTAAAAAAAAAACTATATGCCTTTTAATTCAGATCACTACTTCTGATTGATTTAAGATCAGAACTTCTTATAAAACATTAATCCAATCTCATTTCAGAAGATAGCCATACATAAGATTTTCTCATCTTCTCATTCTGGGCATAAATCCATACTGATATTCTTCAGAATGAACTTAAACCTATCTTCAGCAAGGGGTTTTGTAAAGATATCAGCCCATTGATGGTCTGTATCCACAAAGTTTAAAGATATAACACCCTTATGAACATAGTCCCTTATGAAATGATGTTTAATCTCAATATGTTTAGCTTTTGAATGTAAGATAGGATTCTTAGATAAACATATAGCAGAAGTATTATCACAGAAAATAGGAATGTTACGCTCATATATCTGATAATCTTCTAGCTGACTTCTCATCCAGAGCATTTGTGTGCTACAACCAGCAGCAGAAACATATTCTGCTTCTGTTGTTGAGAGGGCAATTGTAGCTTGCTTCTTGCTGTACCATGAGATCAGATGACTTCCAAGAAATTGACAACTTCCAGAAGTGCTCTTCCTTTCTATTCTATCTCCAGCATAGTCAGCATCACAGAATCCTACTAAGTTGTAATCTTTGGATCTTCTGTAAACTAAACCAACATTAGTAGTACCTTTCAGATACCTCAGAATTCTCTTAACCGCAGTTAAATGAGATTCTCTCGGATCTGATTGGAATCTAGCACACAAACAAACACTGAACAGAATGTCAGGTCTAGAAGCAGTTAAATATAGAAGAGATCCAATCATACCTCTGTACAACTTCTGATCTACCTTCTTACTTACCTCATCCTTACCTAGGACACATGTTGGATGCATAGGAGTTTTGGCTTCTTTGCTTTCAGAAAGATTAAACTTCTTCAGAAGTTCTTTCACATACTTCGTTTGATGAACATAGGTTCCTTCTGATGTTTGATTGATTTGAATCCCAAGGAAATACTTGAGTTCACCCATCATGCTCATCTCAAACTCATCCTGCATAGACTCAGCAAACTCCTTTCCAAGTGTAGCATTAGATGTTCCAAAGATAATATCATCAACATATATTTGACAAATTAAAATATCCTTTTTAAATGTTTTACAGAAGAGAGTAGTGTCCACTTTTCCTCTAGTGAAACCATTTTCCAGAAGGAAAGAACTCAAACATTCATACCAAGCTCTAGGAGCTTGTTTCAATCCGTATAATGATTTCTTTAATTTAAAAACATGATTTGGAGACATGGAGTCTTCAAAACCAGGAGGTTGATGGACATAAACTTCTTCATCTATGTAACCATTTAAGAAGGCACTCTTAACATCCATCTGATAAAGAGTGATGTTGTGTTGAGTGGCAAAAGAAATTAATAGACGAATAGATTCTAACCTGGCCACTGGTGCAAAGGTTTCTGTATAGTCAATCCCTTCTTGCTGACTATAACCTTGAGCAACCAGTCTGGCTTTGTTTCTTACCACTTCTCCTTTCTCGCTTAGCTTGTTTCTGAACACCCACTTAGTGCCGATGATGTTAAATCCTTTTGGTCTAGGAACCAAGTCCCATACATCATTCCTTGTAAACTGATTTAGTTCTTCTTGCATGGCAATTATCCAGTCTGGATCTTCTAGAGCTTGATCAACGAAAGTTGGCTCGATCAAAGAAACAAGACCTAATTGACATTCTGCATTGTTCTTAAGGAATGCCCTTGTTCTGATGGGATCGTCTTTCTTTCCAATAATGACATCTTCTGAGTGAGCAGATGTGAGTCTAGATGATCTTCTGATAGTTGGTTCTTCTGAAATTCTCAGATTTTCCAAGGATGCAGCAACCTGATCTTCTGATTCTTTGCTGCTTTGGTTTTCAGCTTCTGAAACTTTTCTTCTTGGTTCTTCAACTTCTGATATATCAATATCAATATCTGCAAAATTCTCAAACTGCTTTGGCTTTTCAAGACCAAGCTTATCATCAAACCTGATATTGATTGATTCTTCTACAATCAATGTTTCAGTATTGTATACTCTGTAGCCTTTAGAGCGTTCAGAATATCCAAGAAGGAAACACTTTTGTGCCTTAGAATCAAACTTACCAAGATGATCTTTAGTGTTCAGAATAAAACAAACACATCCAAAAGGATGAAAATATGAAATGTTGGGCTTTCTGTTCTTCCACAATTCATAAGGAGTCTTATTTAGAATAGGTCTTATAGATATTCTATTCTGAATATAACATGCAGTGTTTATTGCTTCTGCCCAGAAGTGCTTAGCCATATTGGTTTCGTTGATCATGGTTCTGGCCATTTCTTGTAGAGTCCTATTCTTTCGTTCTACAACTCCATTTTGTTGTGGAGTTCTAGGACAAGAGAAATCATGGGCAATACCATTTTCTTTGAAGAACTCCTCAAAGAATTTGTTCTCAAATTCACCACCATGATCACTTCTGACCTTTATGATTTTACACTCCTTCTCAGTTTGGGTCTGAGTGCAGAATTCAAAGAACACTGAATGAGACTCATCCTTGTGTTTTAAGAACTTTACCCATGTCCAGCGGCTATAATCATCAACGATGACTAATCCATATTTCTTCCCTTTGACAAATGCTGTTTTGACTGGACCAAACAGATCAATGTGCAAAAGTTCTAACAGCCTTGAGGAAGAGACAACATTCTTAGACTTGAATGCAGGTTTGGAGAACTTGCCCTTCTGACATGCTTCACAAAGAGCATCTGATTTGTATTTCAGATTAGGGAGTCCTCTGACAAGATTTAGTTTGTTAATCTGAGAAATCTTTCTCAAACTAGCATGTCCTAATCTTCTGTGCCAGACCCATTGCTCTTCAGAAACAGACATAAGACAAGTCACCTTCTGATTCTTAAGATCCTAAAGATCTGTCTTATAAATGTTGTTCTTTCTCTTGCCTGTAAATAGGATTGAGCCATCCTTCTGACTTACAGCCTTGCAAGACTTTTGATTAAAGATTATGTCATAACCATTGTCACTTAATTGACTTATGGACAATAAGTTATGAGCTAATCCATCTACTAGAAGAACATTAGAAATAGAAGGAGAGTTACCAGACTTTATAGTTCCTGAGCCAATAATTTTGCCCTTCTGATCTCCTCCAAACTTCACTTCTTCAGCAGATTTAAGCACCAGGTCTTGGAACATAGACCTTCTTCCTGTCATGTGTCGCGAGCATCCAGAGTCCAGGTACCATGACATGTTGTGCTTTTCCTTCTTTGCAGCCAAGGAAATCTGCAATAGGAATAATCTTTTCCTTAGGTACCCACAATTTCTTGGGTCCTTTCTTGTTAGTTCTCCTCAAGTTCTGATTGAACTTGGGTTTAGAAAAATATTTAACAGGAGGAACAGCATGATATTCTTTAGGTTTGTCAGCATAATATTTCTTAGGATGTGTCACATGCTTCTTGGTGTGAACAGTGTTAAACTTCTGTGCATGTGAAGTGAGCCTAATATCATGTGCATGGCCATATTTGAACTGATCATACAATGGCTTGTATGTGATCTTCAGATCATCAATAGGTTCAAATTTATGTGAGGTATCACCCTCATAGCCAAAACCAAACCTTCTGTTTCCAGAAACACCATATATCATAGAAGCAAGATGACTTCTGCCAATACTTCTAGATAAGAACTTTCTGAAGCTCGAGTCATATTCTTTCAGAATATGATGAAGGATAGAAAAACACTTAGAAAGGGGGGGATTGAATAAGTGTGACTTTAAATCTTGGACGATAAAAATAAATTGCACAATTATTTTTATCCTGGTTCGCTGTTAACGAAGCTACTCCAGTCCACCCCCGCAGAGATGATTTACCTCAACTGAGGATTTAATCCACTAATCGCACGGATTACAATGGTTTTCCACTTAGTCCGCAACTAAGTCTTCCAGAGTCTTCTGATCACACACTGATCACTCCAGGAACAACTGCTTAGATACCCTCTAAGACTTTTCTAGAGTCTACTGATCAACACGATCACTCTAGGCTTAGTTCACTCCTAAGACTTCCTCTAGAGTATTCTGATCAACCTGATCACTCTAGTTACAAACTGCTCAGCTAACTGCTAAGACTTCCTAGAGTATACTGATCACACGATCACTCTAGTTCCTTACAACTTAATGTAATCTATTCAAGAGTTTACAAATGCTTCTTAAAAGCGATAATCACAACTGTGATATTTCTCTTAACGTTTAAGCTTAATCTCACTAAGATATTACAACAGCAATGTAGTGAGCTTTGATGAAGATGAAGATTCTGAGTTTTGATTTGAACAGCGTTTCAGCAAGTTTGATATAAGTCGTTTTTGGTGCAGAATCGTTAACCTTGCTTCTCATCAGAACTTCATATTTATAGGCGTTGAGAAGATGACCGTTGAGTGCATTTAATGCTTTGCGTGTTCCGTACAGCATTGCATTTAATGTTATACGCTTTTGTCAACTACCTCGAGCCTTGTTCACGCTGTGTCTACTGACGTAGCCTTTAGTAGCTTTAACGTTCCTTTTGTCAGTCAGCGTAGTCTGCCACGTGTACTTCCTTCTGATCTGATGTTTGTGAATACGACGTTTGAATATCATCAGAGTCAAACAGCTTGGTGCATAGCATCTTCTGATCTTGAAGTGCTTCTGAGCGTGATACCATATTCTGATCTTCAATGCTTCTGATCTCATGTTCTTCTGATGCTTCCATAGACCCATGTTCTGATTCTGCTTCGACCATCTTCTGATGTCTTGCCAGACCATGTTCTGATGTTGCATGCTGAACCATTTGAGACACAACTTCTGAGCGCTGAATTATGCGTACTCTTTATATATTTCCTGAAAGGGAAATTGCATTTGATTAGAGTACCATATTATCTTAAGCAAAATTCATATTATTGTTATCATCAAAACTAAGATAATTGATAAGAACAAATCTTGTTCTAACAATCTCCCCCTTTTTGATGATGACAAAAACATATATAAATGATATGAATTTGCGATCAGAAAGAGTAGACGGCAAAAGACAAATTACACAGCTATAGCATAAGCATATGAATATGTCTCCCCCTGAGATTAACAATCTCCCCCTGAGATGAATAATCTCCCCCTGAAATAAATACTCGAAGAACTTTGATAAAAGACTTCCCTGATTATTTCGGTAGAGACGATCATATAAGCTTCTGCCTTCAGAGAATTCATAGCTTCTGACTTCTGCTTCCATTGGACAGCTTCAGAACTTGAATTTCTTTAGATCCTTAGAACACTCACAGCTTCTGATTCCTGCTTCCATCGTGGACAGCTTCAGAACTTGAATTTCTTTAATCTTCAGAACATTCACAGCTTCTGACTTCTGCTTCCATTCAGGACAGCTTCAGAACTTGAGTTTTCTGGATCTTTTAGAACATTCACATCTTCTGATTTCTGCTTCCCTCGGATAGCTTCAGAACTTTGAATGTCTACCAATCATCACTTCATGCTAGATTTGTATCAGAACATTATTGAATGTACCAGAGCATCATCAGAGCATCTCTACATCCTGAAATGTTACAGAACAAAAACTAAACGACAAAAGTCAGCATGAACGAGTTAGAACATAAAATGTATGTTTGAACACATTATATGAATCAGAGCCATATAGGCTGAAATAATGTGTCAGAGCAAATAATGTATCAGATCCATAACATTATATGTATCAGAGCAAATAGAATTTTGTCAAAACAGGATAGACAATATATTCAAATTCTATTATCAGTGCTTCTGATTCATTCTTCTTTCTTGCTTCTGATCTCTGAAGCTTGATAGCACTCAGCTTGCTTCAGTTTCCATGGTTTTGCTTCTTGTGTTTGCTTCTGAAGATTCACTTCACTTCTTTGTACCTGCAAAACACTTAAACCATATAGAACTTGCAGTTCTTGTTAGAGAATGTGTGGGAGCCTTTACCCAGCAACTGATAGATTTAATCAAATCATTTATCATTTATCTTCTCCCCCTTTTTGTCATAACATCAAAAAGAATATTAAAAAAAAATTCAGATGTATAAAAACGACAAATAGAAACACTGGAATGTAGAACAAAGAAAGTTTTTCATTGATAAGCAAAAGAGGATTACAAGAAGATGTGCAACAGAGAAAAATAAAACTTTAAGAGGAAAACAAAGAGATAGGAAACCAAGAACCATTTTGAAGAGTATTTAAAAGAAAATAAAATGAAACGAATGATGACTAGCATTTAATGTTACGTGACGTGAGGAGAGATAATAAAGACAAATGAGGTGACTAGCACAGTTACCTATGGTCGGCGTCCCTTCAACTGCACGCGCGCTTATCCATGAATAGTAACGACAGGTTTACCATCCCGAGATAAAACGTAACAGCTGTTTTGCTTTAAAAGAGGTTCTGAATCAACTTAGACAATGAAACGTTAGTAATAACCGAATCATAATTTCTAAAAGAATTCAATCAGAACTTCTGATTAAAAAAAATGTTCCACATTCATTTCAGAAGATACTCATACATGAGAACTTCTCATCTTCTCATTCTGGGCATAAATCCATACTGATGTTCTTCAGAATGAACTTAAACCTATCTTCAGCTAGGGGTTTTGTAAAGATATCAGCCCATTGATGGTCTGTATCCACAAAGTTTAAAGAAATAACACCCTTCTGAACATAGTCCCTTATGAAATGATGTTTAATCTCAATATGTTTAGCTTTTGAATGAAGAATAGGATTCTTAGATAAACATATAGCAGAAGTATTATCACAGAATATAGGAATGTTACTCTCAAATATCTGATAATCTTCCAACTGACTCTTCATCCAGAGCATCTGTGTACTACAACCAGCAGCTGCGACATATTCTGCTTCTGTTGTTGATAGAGCAATGGTTGCTTGCTTCTTGCTGTACCAGGAGATCAAGTGACTTCCAAGAAATTGACAACTTCCTGAAGTACTTTTTCTTTCAATTCTGTCTCCAGCATAATCAGCATCGCAGAATCCTACTAAGTTGTATTCTTTAGATTTTCTGTAAACTAAACCAACATTAGTAGTACCTTTCAGATACCTTAGAATTCTCTTAACAGCAGTTAAATGAGATTCTCTAGGATCTGATTGGAATCTAGCACACAAACAAACACTGAACAGAATGTCAGGTCTAGAAGCAGTCAAATATAGAAGAGATCCAATCATACCTCTGTATAACTTCTGATCTACCTTCTTACTTACCTCATCCTTACCTAGGATGCATGTTGGATGCATAGGAGTTTTGGCTTCTTTGCAGTCCAGAAGATTAAACTTCTTCAGAAGTTCCTTCACATACTTGGTTTGGTGAACATACGTTCCTTCTGATGTTTGATTTATTTGTATTCCAAGGAAGTACTTGAGTTCTCCCATCATGCTCATCTCAAACTCAGCCTGCATAGACTTAGCAAACTCCTTTCCAAGTGTAGCATTAGATGTTCCAAAAATAATATCATCTACATATATTTGACAAATTAAAATATCCTTTTTAAAGGTTTTACAAAAGAGAGTAGTGTCCACTTTTCCTCTAGTGAAACCATTATCCAGAAGGAAAGAACTTAAGCGTTCATACCAAGCTCTGGGAGCCTGTTTCAATCCATACAATGATTTCTTAAGTTTAAAAACATGATTAGGAGACATAGAGTCTTCAAAACCAGGAGGTTGATGGACATAAACTTCTTCATCTATATAACCATTTAAGAAGGCACTCTTAACATCCATCTGATAGAGAGTGATGTTATGTTGAGTGGCAAAAGAAATTAATAAGCGAATAGATTCTAACCTGGCCACTGGTGCAAAGGTTTCTGTATAATCAATCCCTTCTTGCTGACTATAACCCTGAGCCACCAGTCTGGCTTTGTTCCTTACCACTTCACCTTTCTCACTGAGCTTGTTTCTGAAGACCCATTTTGTACCAATTATATTGAATCCATCTGGTCTAGGAACAAGATCCCAAACATCATTCCTTGTAAACTGATTTAGTTCTTCTTGCATAGCAATTATCCAGTCTGGATCTTCTAGAGCATGATCAACAGAAGTTGGCTCGATCAAAGATACAAGACCTAATTGACAGACTGCATTGTTCTTAAGGAATGCTCTTGTTCTGATTGGATCATCCTTCTTTCCAAGAATGACATCTTCTGAATGACCAGAGATGAGTCTGGATGATCTTCTGACAGATGGCTCTTCAGAAATGCTTAGATCCTCCAGGGAAGCTGATACTTGATCTTCCGATTCTTTGCTTCTGAAAGGTTCTGCTTCTGATGCGTTGCTTCTTGGCTCAACAACTTCTGATATGTCAATATCACAATCTGCAAAATTATCAAACTGCTTTGGTTTTTCAGAACCAAGCTTATCATCAAACCTGATATTGATTGATTCTTCTACAACCAATGTTTCAGTATTGTATACTCTGTAGCCTTTTGAGCGTTCAGAATATCCAAGAAGAAAACATTTTTGTGCTTTGGAATCAAACTTACCAAGATGATCTTTAGTGTTCAGAATAAAGCATACACATCCAAAAGGATGGAAATATGAAATGTTGGGCTTTCTATTCTTCCACAATTCATAGGGAGTCTTATTTAGAATAGGTCTGATAGAGATTCTATTCTGAATATAGCATGCAGTGTTTATTGCTTCTGCCCAGAAATGCTTAGCCATATTGGTTTCATTGATCATGGTTCTGGCCATTTCTTGAAGAGTCCTATTCTTTCGTTCTACAACCCCATTTTGCTGTGGAGTTCTAGGACAAGAGAAATCATGGGCAATACCATTTTCTTTGAAGAACTCTTCAAAGGATCTGTTCTCAAATTCACCACCATGATCACTTCTGACCTTTATGATTTTACACTCTTTTTCAGATTGAATCTGAATGCAGAAATCAAAGAACACTGAATGAGTCTCATCCTTGTGTTTCAAGAATTTTACCCAAGTCCAGCGACTATAATCATCTACGATGACTAATCCATATTTCTTTCCTCTGACAGATGCTGTTTTGACTGGTCCGAACAGATCAATGTGCAAGAGTTCTAAAGGCCTTGAGGTAGAAACAACATTCTTAGACTTGAATGCAGGTTTGGAGAACTCGCCCTTCTGACATGCTTCACAAAGAGCATCTGATTGGAATTTCAGATTAGGGAGTCCTCTGACAAGATTTAGTTTGTTAATCTGAGAGATCTTTCTCAAACTAGCATGACCTAATCTCCTGTGCCAGACCCACTGCTCGTCAGAAACAGACATAAGACAAGTCACCTTCTGACTTATAAGATCTTGCAGATCTGTCTTATAAATGTTGTTCTTCCTCTTGCCTGTAAATAGGATTGAGCCATCCTTCTGATTTACAGCCTTGCAAGACTCTTGATTAAAGATTATATCATAACCATTGTCACTTAATTGACTGATAGATAAGAGGTTATGAGTTAAACCTTCTACAAGAAGTACATTAGAAATGGAAGGAGAGTTACCAGACTTTATAGTTCCAGAGCCAATTATCTTGCCCTTCTGATCTCCTCCGAACTTGACTTCTCCTCCAGACTTAAGCACCAGGTCTTGGAACATAGACCTTCTTCCTGTCATGTGTCGCGAGCATCCAGAGTCCAGGTACCATGACATGTTGTGCTTTGTCCTTTTTGCAGTCAAGGATATCTGCAATAGGAATAATCTTATCCTTAGGTACCCACATCTTTTTGGGTCCTTTCTTGTTAGATTTTCTCAAGTTCTGATTGAACTTGGATTTAACATTGTAAGTAATAGGAGGAACAACATGATAATTCTTAATGTGAGTTTCATGATATTTCCTAGGTTGTGTCACATGCTTCTTAGTGTGTGTAATGTGAAAACTTTGTGCATGTGAAGTGTGCCTAATATCATGAGAGTGGCCATACTTGAACTGATCATACAATGGCTTGTATGTGAGTTTCATTTCATCAACAGGTTCAAGTTTGTATGGGGTTTTACCCTCATAACCAATGCCAACTCTTTTGTTTCCAGATACGGCATATATCATAGAAGCTAGCTGACTTTTGCCAATACTTCTAGATAAGAACTTCCTGAAACTTAAATCATATTCTTTCAGAATATGGTTTAGACTGGGAGTGGATTTTTCTGAATCAGAAGGAGATCCAACATTATTGGATAGTTTTAAAAGTTTTTCTTTTAATTCAGAATTCTCCAACTCAAGCTTCTTTGTTTCAAATTCAAATTGCTTTTTCAGCTTTTTGTATTTGAGACTAATCTGAGACTTGAATTCCAGAAGTTCAGTTAGACCGGAAACTAACTCATCTCTAGTAAGTTCAGAAAATACCTCTTCAGAATCTGATTCTGATGTAGATTCTGATCCGTCATCTTCTGTCGCCATCAGCGCACAGTTGGCCTGCTCATCTTCTGAATCATCTTCTGACTCATCCCAGGTTGCCATAAGACCTTTCTTCTTATGAAACTTTTTCTTGGGACTTTCCTTCTGAAGACTTGGACATTCATTCTTGTAGTGTCCAGGCTCATTGCATTCATAGCACATGACCTTCTTCTTGTCAAATCTTCTTTCATCAGAAGATTCTCCACGTTCAAATTTCCTTGAACTTCTGAAGCCTCTGAACTTCCTTTGCTTTGTCTTCCAGAGTTGATTTAGCCTTCTGGAAATCATGGACAGTTCATCTTCTTCTTCAGATTCTGATTCTTCAGGATCTTCTTCTTTGGCCTGAAAAGCGTTAGTGCATTTCTTGATATTTGATTTTAATGCAATAGACTTACCTTTCTTTTGAGGCTCATTTGCGTCCAGCTCTATTTCATGACTTCTCAAGGCGCTGATAAGCTCTTCCAGAGAAACTTCATTCAGATTCTTTGCAATCTTGAATGCAGTCACCATAGGACCCCATCTTCTGGGTAAGCTTCTGATGATCTTCTTTACATGATCCGCCTTGGTGTATCCCTTGTCAAGAACTCTCAATCCAGCAGTAAGAGTTTGAAATCTTGAAAACATCTTTTCAATGTCTTCATCATCCTCCATCTTGAAGGCTTCATACTTCTGGATTAAGGCTAGAGCTTTAGTCTCCTTGACTTGAGCATTTCCTTCATGAGTCATTTTCAAGGACTCATATATGTCATAGGCCGTTTCCCTGTTAGATATCTTCTCATACTCAGCATGAGAGATAGCATTCAGCAAAACAGTTCTGCATTTATGATGATTCCTGAAAAGCTTCTTTTGATCATCATTCATTTCTTGCCTTGACAGCTTTGCGCCACTGGCATTTACTGGATGTTTGTAACCATCCATCAGAAGATCCCATAGATCACCATCTAGACCCAGGGGGGGATTGAATAAGTGTGACTTTAAATCTTGGACGATAAAAATAAATTGCACAATTATTTTTATCCTGGTTCGCTGTTAACGAAGCTACTCCAGTCCACCCCCGCAGAGATGATTTACCTCAACTGAGGATTTAATCCACTAATCGCACGGATTACAATGGTTTTCCACTTAGTCCGCAACTAAGTCTTCCAGAGTCTTCTGATCACACACTGATCACTCCAGGAACAACTGCTTAGATACCCTCTAAGACTTTTCTAGAGTCTACTGATCAACACGATCACTCTAGGCTTAGTTCACTCCTAAGACTTCCTCTAGAGTATTCTGATCAACCTGATCACTCTAGTTACAAACTGCTCAGCTAACTGCTAAGACTTCCTAGAGTATACTGATCACACGATCACTCTAGTTCCTTACAACTTAATGTAATCTATTCAAGAGTTTACAAATGCTTCTTAAAAGCGATAATCACAACTGTGATATTTCTCTTAACGTTTAAGCTTAATCTCACTAAGATATTACAACAGCAATGTAGTGAGCTTTGATGAAGATGAAGATTCTGAGTTTTGATTTGAACAGCGTTTCAGCAAGTTTGATATAAGTCGTTTTTGGTGCAGAATCGTTAACCTTGCTTCTCATCAGAACTTCATATTTATAGGCGTTGAGAAGATGACCGTTGAGTGCATTTAATGCTTTGCGTGTTCCGTACAGCATTGCATTTAATGTTATACGCTTTTGTCAACTACCTCGAGCCTTGTTCACGCTGTGTCTACTGACGTAGCCTTTAGTAGCTTTAACGTTCCTTTTGTCAGTCAGCGTAGTCTGCCACGTGTACTTCCTTCTGATCTGATGTTTGTGAATACGACGTTTGAATATCATCAGAGTCAAACAGCTTGGTGCATAGCATCTTCTGATCTTGAAGTGCTTCTGAGCGTGATACCATCTTCTGATCTTCAATGCTTCTGATCTCATGTTCTTCTGATGCTTCCATAGACCCATGTTCTGATTCTGCTTCGACCATCTTCTGATGTCTTGCCAGACCATGTTCTGATGTTGCATGCTGAACCATTTGAGACACAACTTCTGAGCGCTGAATTATGCGTACTCTTTATATATTTCCTGAAAGGGAAATTGCATTTGATTAGAGTACCATATTATCTTAAGCAAAATTCATATTATTGTTATCATCAAAACTAAGATAATTGATAAGAACAAATCTTGTTCTAACATATGATTCATGCTAGGAATGGATTTTTCTGTTTCAGAAGGAGATCCACTATCTTTGGATAGATTTAAAACTTTTTCCTTCAGTTCAGAATTTTCCACTTCCAGCTTCTTAGTTTCAAATTCAAACTGCTTCTTCAGCTTTTTGTATTTGATACTAAGATGAGCCTTGAGTTCCAGAAGTTCTGTTAAACTGGAAACTAACTCTTCTCTAGATAGTTCAGAAAATACCTCTTCAGAATCTGATTCTGATGTAGATTTTGATCCATCATCCATTGTGGCCATTAGTGCCAGATTTGCCTGCTCATCTTCAGAGTCTGATTCTGATTCTGAATCATCCCATGTTGCCATAAGACCTTTCTTCTTATGAAATTTCTTCTTGGGATTTTTCTGAAGTTTTGGGCACTCACTTTTGAAGTGTCCTGGCTCATTGCATTCATAGCACACGACCTTTTTCTTGTCATATCTTCTGCCTCCAGAAGATTCTCCTCTTTCAGGCTTCTTTGAGCTTTTGAAGCTCCTGAACTTCCTTTGCTTGCTTTTCCAGAGTTGATTGACTCTTCTGGAAATCATGGACAGGTCATCTTCTTCTTCTTCTGATTCTGATTCTTCAGAATCTTCTTCTTCAGCCTGAAAAGCGTTAGTGCATTTTTTATAATTAGATTTTAATGCAACAGACTTACCTTTCTTCTGAGGTTCGTTTGCATCCAGCTCTATTTCATGGCTTCTCAAGGCACTGATAAGCTCTTCCAACGAAACTTCATTCAGATTCTTCGCAATCTTGAATGCAGTCACCATTGGGCCCCATTTTCTGGGCAAGCTTCTGATGATCTTCTTTACATGATCAGCCTTGGTGTAGCCTTTGTCTAGAACTCTTAATCCAGCAGTCAGAGTTTGAAATCTTGAAAACATCTTCTCAATGTCTTCATCATCCTCCATCTTGAAGGCTTCGTACTTCTGGATTAGTGCAAGAGCTTTGGTCTCCTTGACTTGAGCATTTCCTTCATGAGTCATTTTCAAGGACTCATATATGTCATGAGCCGTTTCCCTGTTAGATATCTTCTCATACTCAGCATGAGAGATAGCATTCAGCAAAACAGTCCTGCATTTGTGATGATTTTTGAATTCTTTCTTTTGATCATCAGTCATTTCGCTTCTCGTGAGCCGTACACCAGTAGTTTTAACAGGATGTTTGTAACCATCCAACAGAAGATCCCATAGATCAGCATCCAGACCAAGAAAGTAACTTTCCAATTTATCTTTCCAATATTCAAAGTTTTCACCATCGAATATTGGTGGTCTAGTGTAACCATTGTTACCATTACCATTGTATTGCTCAGCTGAGCCAGATGTAGATGTAGATGTATTTGTTGAAATTTCACCAGCCATCTTTTACTGAAGCGTTTTTCTCTTCCTGAATCTTTTCTAAACACGGTTAAGTGCTTGCACCTTAGAACTGGCGCTCTGATGCCAATTGAAGGATAGAAAAACACTTAGAAAGGGGGGGGGGGTTTGAATAAGTGTAGTTTCAAAACTCGTAAGATAAAAATAATTTGCACAAGTATTTTTATCCTGGTTCGTTGTTAACTAAACTACTCCAGTCCACCCTATACAAGGTGATTTAACTCAACTGAGGATTTAATCCACTAATCACACGAGATTACAATGGTTTTCCACTTAGACAACTTCTAAGTCTTCTAGAGTCTTCTGATCACAACTTGATCACTCTAGGAACAACTGCTTAGAGACCTTCTAAGACTTCTCTAGAGTATACTGATCACAACCCGATCACTCTAGTCCTTTACAAATTAATGTAAACAAATTCTAAGAGTATTACAATTGCTTCTTAAAAGCGATAATCACAAACTGTGATATTTCTCTTACAGATTTAAGCTTAGACTCACTAAAGTATTACAACAGTAATGTAGTGAGGTTGAAGATGAAGTTTCTGAGCTTTTAGTTGAACAGCGTTTCAGCAAGTTAATATTCACAGAAATTGTTAAGAATTGGTAACCTTGCTTCTCATCAGAACTTCATTTATATAGGCGTTTGAGAAGATGACCGTTGGGAGCATTTAATGCTTTGCGTATTCCGTACAGCATTGCATTTAATGTTTCACTGTTTTGTCAACTACCTCGAGCCTTGCTTTTGCTGTGACTACTGACATTGCCTTTAATAGCTTCTAACGTTCCTTTTGTCAGTCAGCGTAGCCTGCCATCTAGTACTTGATTCTGATTTGTTCTTTGTAGATACTACGTTGAAAATCATCAGAGTACAAACAGCTTGGTGCAGAGCATCTTCTGATCTCCTGATCTTGATATGCTTCTGAGCGTGATTCCATGACTTCAGTGCTTCTGCTTCTGAACTCAAGTTCTTCTGATGCTTCTAATAGACCATGTTCTGATTCTGCTTGACCATCTTCTGATGTCTTGCCAGACTATGTGCTGAAGTTGCATACTGAACCTTCTGAGTCAAAGCTTCTTAGCGCTGATTTGTGCATAATCTTTATATATTTCCTGAAAGGGAAATTGCATAGGATTAGAGTACCACATTATCTTGAGCAAAATTCATATACATTGTTATCATCAAAACTAAGATTATTGATCAGAACAATTCTTGTTCTAACAACCTCCTCATCAGCAACCTCAGCAACCGAAACCTTCTCAACAAGAGGTACCTCCTCAGAAACAGTTCTAGCTGCTCTGTGCCGAGGTGCGCAAAACTGGCTCTGCTCAACGATCCGTTTATGATGAGAACCGGTGGGAAGCAACTCTATCGATTATCATGTCTCTAATGGACCTGTCCTCCCCCCTGCTCCTCAATGAAAAATTGAAAAAATGACAAAAATTAGTGAAAGAAGTATGTACCGAAAATTTTAAAATTTATGAAATTTTGCAATTTTTTTTGGCTTTTCGAAAAATTTGAAAATTTCAATACAAATGAACTCAATAAAATTTAAATTTTTTTAAATCGTTGGTAACAATTTCAGAAATTTTCATAACTTTCAGTAGGATTTTCTGAAAATTCTAAAATTTTCGGAAAAACTTTCAGCAATTTCAACTTGTTTTGGTATTTTATCCACTTTTTTGAAGAATTTCTGAGTGTTGCTTGAAGTTTCCAATATCGCATGAGTTTCGATTGGTTTGAGTGAATTTTAAAAATAGTAGAAACTTTGAACAAGAATATTATGATATTTTCTTTTAATTTACAAGGTGTCAAATTCACCTTAAATTTATAAGATGGCTATGCCTTAATTTCATACTAGATATATGTAACATGTTGACCAAACACCCAATTGCCGTTAAACCAAGAAGACTGTTGAATGCACCAACGTCGCCCTCATAAGGTTTATGAAGAAGATTCTAGCACTTTACAATCCCAAGATTAACATTGAAGCACAACGAGTGATCGATGACCGCGATGGATCTCAAATAGTGTCAAACATATTGTGATGTTGTTCGTGGCAAGAAAAGTTCAATCAAAAGTTAGTCTAAATGTGGCTGTTGTTGGTGGTGGGTCTTGATAAAAAATGAAAGGTTAGTCTAAATGTGGCTGTTGTTGGTGGTGGGTCTTGATAAAAATGAATGTGTTCTTATTTTAAGAAAGAGATAACACCTAAAATAAAAACCAAAAAAGAAGATGGGTGTAGATGTACAGTAGAAGTTGTATTAAGGGGTGGCAATTTACCCTGAATTCAATGGATACTCGAATTTTTTTTTTATAAAAGATAATATAAAAACCTGTAAAATAAGAACGGTTACGGGCTCAAATAATTATCTATTAAAATAAATGGATATACATACTATACTGTACGAGTATCTTATTATTTATTCCGCCCTATATTTACACTACATATTTATATAATATTATTTATATAATTATATAAAAATGTACGTTAATTAATTTTTAAAAAATATATCGTTGTTAAACTATTACACAATTTAATAAAAGTGTTTGTTTATTTCTTAATTCAACAATAAGATTCATAATTTTTTTAATATTGTTAAAAACTTAAAATTATGTACTCCCTCCGTTCCTTTTTAAGTGTCGTTTTAGAAGAATGTTTTTGTTCCTATTTAAGTATCATTTTATAATTTAATGTTATAATTTGTCATTTATACCCTTATTTTTTCAATAACTCCACCTCAAATTTTTCAATTAGTTATTGGAAAAAGAGAGTATATGATTGAATTTATTTAGAAAGAGAAAAATAAATAAGGGTATAATGGAAAAAGTAACTCTAATAATCCACTATCTTGGTGGAAGAGCTTTTTGCTAAAACGACACTTAAAAAGGAACGGAGGGAGTAATATTTTAGAATTAATTGATTTAATTTTACTACAAACGCGAATAAACTAGTATGAGTATGGATATTGAGTAGGGGTGACAAAATGGGCCCGACACGCAGGGAAAGTCTGTTTTGCCTGAACTTTTTCGCGGGACAGAGCAAGGTTTTAGGCTCGCTCTCTTTAACGTGTCCGCCCGCCTCATTTTTTGCGGGCTTTTGTTGGCATGAGTTTTTTCATACAATTTTACTATTTTTAGGCCTAAAAGGTTCAATGCCCGCGTGTCTTCCCTGCCTCGCCCTCACTTTTTGCGGGGCAGGACAAGGTTTTAGACCCGCACTTTCAAATATGTCCGCTCCGCCTTGTTTTTTCACGGGCTTTTGTAAAGCGGGCCTAAACAGAACGAACATGTCCGTTTGCCACCCCTACTATTGAGGTACCCATATAATACACCACAAGTATAATGACGGTATTGTAGTATCCTGAACAAAATCTACCCATTGTCGTCCCTAAAAAATCTTTACAATTCATTATGGTACGAAGGAGATAAAAAACACATAAATTAAATGAAAGCGATAAAGAATCGAGAGGGAATGAAAATTTAGAGAAACATTTTTCTATGATGAAAAACATTTTTCTCAATTATCAAAATGGTTATGCAAATGGTTAAAGTTCTGTTTGGTAAAAATAGCAGTTGAATGATAAATTAGCTGATGGCTTATAGCTTATAGTTGATGTCTGATGATTGATAACTTATAGCTTATGGTTGATGGTTGAGACTGATAGCGGATAAACTAATTGAAGTATTTGGTAAAATTAGCGGTTCAAGTAACTTATAAATATAAAATGACATAAAAGATATTTAATACGTAATTATTTTATTTTAAATTCAAATAAATTATAAAAGATAAAAGGGAATTTTTACTAAAATAATAAGGATAAAATAAAAAGAAAAAATATAAGCTATAAGCTATAAGTTAAAATGCTATTTGAAATAGCGTCTACAAAATAAGTTATTAGTTAGCAAAATAAGCTATAAGCTCGTGATGAAAAGACCGTTATCAAACTAGTCTAAATTGTCATATGAGCTTATAAGCTATAAGCTCAAAATTGTATCTTATCAAACATAGCCTAATATGTTTAGTAAAAACAGAGGTCTGCTGATAAGCTAATTGATAGGTTATAGCTTATGACTGATGGCTGATGACTGATAGCTTATAGCTGATGACTGGTGACTTATAGTCGATAAGCTAATTGAACTGTTTGCTAAAATTAACTGTTCAATTAGTTGATAAATTAAAATGACCTAAAAACATTTAATATATAAATATTTTATTTTAAATTAAATTATAAAGGAGGGTAGTGAATTTTATTTAAAATAATAAGGAAAAAATAGAAAGAAAAAATGATAAGCTATAAGTTAAAACGGTATTTGAAATAGCGTCTGAAAAGTTAGCTATAAGTCAATAAAATAATTTATAAGCTTGTGATAAAAAGACAGTCATCAAACCAGTCTTTTATTGTCATATGAGCTTATAAGCTATAAATTCAAAAATTATCTTACCAAAAGAGTGACCATCTAAAATTTGGTTAATATTTGGTTAATATTTATGAGAAATTAGGCTCTAAATCAATCTCTATTGTGACCAATTATTTACCTTCTCTAAATCGATCATTTAATTTTCTATTAGGAGGCTTTAAACACTTCTAGAAATTTACTAGAAACCATGCATTTAAAGAAACGTGATAAACTTTAGCAGACAAAGTGTACTACAAAATTGACCACACAAATAAACTTCACCCTCGCCCTATATTTATTTTATGGAGAACAACACCGAGGGCCAACAGAATCTTTCCATTCTCACGAATGGTACCAATAGTCCCATATTAACCACAACCTAAGAAAAAGGACATCTTTTTCACTTTTTTTTTTATTTAGGGTAAAAGTAAGAGTTTTATGCTACGAAATTACAATATTTCACTCTTTTACAATCCAAAATAATTGAGTAGGTTATACAAAGTGCTTAATTGGTTGGGATCACATTGTCATCAAACTGTATATGCCTGCATAATATATCATACTTTTAAGAAAGCTATGCACGAAATGCAACATTTTGTTTTAATTATTTATTAATGTAGGGACAGAAGGAAAACAATAAAAGAGACAAAAGTGTTTTAGCCTTGTTATAGATTTTGGTTTCTTCACGCAACTAAATAATACTTCCTTAATTGGACGATGCAAACTATAAATTCACCATTTCCACCCTATCAAAATCATGCGATCAAAACAAAGTAATATATAATGCTTACTTTTGTTCATCCATTCTCGCTAAATATTAATTATTTAATTTGTCCCGTTGGAGTTACAGAGCAAATTTGAAATATGGAAATTCATGTGAATTTTTTAATTGGACTTTTGTTTACTCATGAATCATTCTATTCGTTGCATGGTATCATGATTAGTCCTATAAATACTTTGCCTAGCTATCAACAGCAAAAACACAAAAAAGTCTAAGTCCTCTTTCATATAACCTTAGATTGCGAGCCAGTAAGATTAATCCATAATGTCAACTAGATTTCTCACTGTTGTCATCCTTGCTCATGTCTGGCTTTTGATGGCAACAACATCGATAGCCCAAATTGTGATAGACACAAGTGGCGACGCAGTTGAGGACGATGAGGAATACTTCATCAGGCCTGCTATCACAGGCAATGGAGGAGGTCCTACATTGATCACAGGAAATGCGCCATGCCCTCTGCAAGTTGGTCTTGTCAACACTGACTTGGCAAACGGTTTGCCGGTGGTATTCACACCTTTTGTCCCCCGTCATGATGAGGACGACGTGCTTCTTGACAGAGACTTGAGAGTGACATTTGTAGCTTCCTCAAGTTGCGCGCAGTCCACCGAATGGAGAGTGGGTGAGAAAGACGCTACGAGTGGAAGGAGGCTGATTATAACTGGAAGAGATGACAGTACAGCTGGAGCATATGGTAACTTCTTTAGGATTGTGCCGACTCAAACTAGCCGTATCTATAACATCCAATGGTGCCCTGCAGAGGTATGCTCCAGTTGTAAGTTTGAATGTGGGACGGTTGGTGTTATTCGTGAGAATGGCAAGATTCTGTTGGCCTTGGATGGTGGTGCACTCCCTGTCGTGTTCCAGAAAGAATGATTATTAGTAAGATGGTGAAGTTTATTTCTGTGGTGTGTTTATGTATATACACTTGCTTTTCAATAAATATTGAACATGTAGTTCATTTTAATTAATATAATGAAAGAAGGAAAGGGTTAAATGTATTCTGTCATGGAATAACGGCTCATTTGGGTGTGTATACTTTCTTTAATAAGAATAAATAAAGAATACATTAGTTGGATCCGGTGTATTTTATTTTTAATCACTTGTAATGATAGTCCTATTTCAAACCAAACACAAAAAAATGTTATATTTAGTTACATATTACATATATTACATATGTGTGCTTAATGATGATTCTTCCTTTTCATCTTCATGTTGAACCAAAAAAATAATAATAATTCTAGCGCGGATCAAGAAATTCAGTGAGGTGCTGATAGAGGTTGTCGTAGAAGCTCTCCAGTGTGGTGGCAAGAGTCTTCTGGTGAAGGAGAATCTAGTATATTTGTAAGATTAACACTTCAACATTCAAGTTAGTGAGCTCGAATAGGTGTAATTTGTAGGAACTTATAGTCAAAAGTACAAGTTACGACACGTAAATTGTTGGGAGAGAATATCGAAAATGCAACAGTGGAGGGAGGGTGCATAGACCTCCCAAATAAAATTTGGCCGATTTGAAAAACAATTTAGTTTTGAAAATTTATCAGAGTTTGAAAACAGTTTGCGTAGAGGAAGTAAAATGCGTAAGAGATTGATTATGTTTGTCAGACGGTACGATATATATACAAAACACCTTAATCGATATATACAGATGACAAATTGAATCAAACACCTAACCAAAAAAAATATCATGAAGCGTATTGAATTAATATCTATTTACACAAGACGAGTAAATACACAAAGTCAATACAATTCAGAATTCTAGAATCATAGCTTTTAGCCTTTTCAATAATAAGATAATTCGTATTGTCAATATGACAAATCCTACACTTAACTGATAAATCACTATCAAGGAAATAACCTAACATGTGATTCTAGGAAATTTCTCTCCTTTAAGAGTGAAATAAGAGGGCATATTTATTTCTTCATTTGTATGAAATGAAAAGTCACTGTCAATATCATCTTTTGAATTCAAGTTGACAAACATATTTGTATCACAATTTGACTTTTTGACCTTTGGTACTCAAATCCATATGTTAGTGGAATTCATAATTTGAACAACCATATTTTTGTTTTTACGTTGCAATGCTCTTTTTAAAAATGCGAGAAAGAATACCCTTGTTTGTGTTCATAATATTTGTTTTTGGATAAAATAGAACATAGCAATATGATCGTCCTTATTACTATAATTGCACTTTAGGGTTTTGCTTTTAGATGTTGGTTAGGCATTACAAATATTGCTATAGCTTTTACAATATTATTCTTAGGTTCATAACCAAAACTAGCCCTATTGTAAGACGCTCTTTGGTTACATAACAAAATATTTTTAGTGATTTTTTTAAGCGTGTTTCAAAAATCATCAATTTTACTTTCCAAAATGTCACATCGATCACAATTTATAGATTCATCTAAGACTTTGTGAGAAGACGAGTTTTGAATCAGATCATCTTGTCTCTCTTTAAGACTTCCTATTTCTTCCAATAAATTTTTATTTTTCAATTTGAGGAAAGAAATAACGTCTTTGGAGATAGAGAAAATTTATTTTAATTTACTTGTTTCTTTAGTTAGCATTTTACATATGTGAAACAAGTCTTGATAGTAAAAATAAGAGGTTACCTCATTTTATTCATGATTTATCATGAGACACACGGTTTCTTCTTCCTTGTCATATGATTCCACATCATTTTCATCCAAAGATATGTAAGCTGTCTTAACTTCTTTTCACATTTTCTTGGATCTTCTATGATTTTAAGGACAATCTGGTTTTATGTACCCTTTCTTTCCACATTGGTGACATGTGGGAACGAAAGAGTATCTTTCTTCACTTTGTTCTTCGAAACTTAAATTTTGATTTTCGTGCCTTAGGAACTCCTTGAATTTTTGAAACACATGAGTTTCATGTTTGATTAATCTACTTTGACATTCATCATCTTCTGATTCCATAATTTTATTGTAGTAGCTTTTAGTGAAACAATTTTCCTTTTCTTCATATCACTTTCTTTGTCATCAGAAAAAGGTTGATCACACCTATTTTTTTATTAAATTTACACTTGTTTTTTAAATAAAAAACGGGTGTATATTCACCGGATGAGAAATATCAAACAAATTTACATCCGCTTAAAAACGGGTGTAAATACATGCTATATTACACCCTTTTTAAATAAAAAACGGGTGTAAATACGTTTTACGTTACACCCTTTTTAATAAAAATTGGGTATAAATACGTTCTACGTTACACCTTTTTAATAAAAATTGGGTGTAAATACGTTCTACGTACACCCTATTTTAATAAAAATTGGGTATAAATACGTTCTACGTTACACCTTTTTAATAAAAATCGGGTGTAAATACGTTCTTAATTACACACTATTTTATTAAAAATTAGGTGTAAATACGTTCTTAATTACACCCTATTTTATAAAAAATTGGGTGTAAATACATTCTTAGTTACACCATATTTTAATAAAAATGGGGTGTAAATACGTTCTACGTCCTTATCCTCTTCAACCATTTGCATTTAATTTCATATAACCAAATATTTTTATATAACATTTATTCAATAAACCAAAATTATAATCAAAACAAACATATTCTACCATCATCATGTATAAATCTTACACCAAAATTATATTATCTAATTTCAAAAAGTCATGCATCAAATTAAATGATACATAGAAAAAAATATAAACTGAGAATTAAGAGGTGCAATATACAAAGAAGAGAGCGAGCTCAAATTGAAAATTGATTCGGGAATTAGTCCTGAGATGTTATTGAAGCTTAAGTCCCTGCAAGAACAAGCATAAGTATATGATCATCCTTATATCACATAACAAAGACAATATTGAAATGAAAATTTGATATTAGAATAGGAAGTTTGTGCCAAACAAGTAATGAACATTTTAACCTCTGATCATAAATGATGTGGCTTATAAATGTCACATAATTCCTTTTGAAAACATTGATGCTTTATGAGATATCCCATGAACTAGGTCAGAGACATGCTTTGGAAAAGCAACAAAACATGTTCTATTGTGAAACAACTTCTACCTAATTGGTTATAACTTTATAATGCATCCAATTAAAGCACAAACAAGTGATACTCACAAGTCACAACTGAGTCAAATTTTGGTATTCTCCAATGAAGGAAGGAATTGAACCAGAAATGTTGTTATTCCTCAATTCTCTGCAATAATCGTAACTAAATTCTTAGAATAATTTACAAGAAAAAAGGACAAGTAAATATTATTTTGCTACTTCAGAGACCGAGATATGATAATTAGCAGAATTTCATTCTTACAAAATTGTGATAGACTTCATGTTCTTTATTGCATCCAATGAGGAGCTCCCATTTGATAGACCACTTAGTCCCCTGCATTTATATATATGTCACACATGACATATTAGCATATCACTGCAACTGAGCCACTCCCTGACTGGAAAACCACACATCTAAATAAAGAAAACCAGACATCCTTGAGCGTGATCATATATGCAGGATATTTCCGTACAAGAAAAACACAACCATCCACTTAAAAACAAACAGTTTGCACTTCACTCAAAAGGAGGAATGAGTTAAAATAGATTTAATCTAACCAAAACATATAGTAGAAGGAAAATGCATACACATACCATCTTTCAGATGGGATTGTTGTTCCAAGAAGGATTGAAGCCTCAATTTGTACTTGTTATGCTCATTTTTAAGCTCTGAATAATCCATCTGGATATAGGACCAATAAAGAAAGTAAAGAATCAATAAAAAATATGATTCACAATCCGAAGATAAGAGAATCTCAGCTCAACTCAGATGATACACACTTGTAATTTGGTATACTGAGTAGACAATGTAGTAGTCTCTGTCTGAAGAGTTTGGACCTTGTGCTTCAATTCAGAAATATATTTCATCTTCCACTCTCTAGAGCGAGCAGCTGATAGACAATTGGCCAAAATCCTATAAGAGAAATCAACATAAATGACAAGTCATTATAGTTTTACTTTTTAACTTTTTTCCATAAGACCGGGAAACACGGGAATCGAAAAATGACATTCTTACCTCTTTGCACGCTAGGGATCAGACACGGCAATTTCAGCAAGTTTATCATTTTCCATTATTTTCTTCATCTCCTCGGAGCTGAACTCACCCTTTCCAAACTCCATGCCAATTTCTGCTGTTTTACTACTGTCCATTGAATTGCTAGGCGCGTGTCGGCCAGCTCGACCTTGTAAAGGAGGAAGCATAGGCAATCCATCTTCAATATAAAAAATTCCAATGTAACCATCCAATGAGAAATTTCTCCATTAGAACTCCTTTTGATTCCTTCCCTCTTCTCATCTGAACAGCTTGAACTCACACCCTTAGAACCAATTCCTTTTACATGACTCCCAACTTCATTATCACTGCTTTCAACCGTCTTTGAACCACTAGTTCAACTATCTTCCATACCAGAGAAACTCATATTATTCATATTCTCCAAGTTCGTGTAGGCACTAAACAAATCATCCATTGCAGCCGCATCATCCTCTTTCCTCACATTAAAACTCTCTCTCCCAAATCCATCAAGATTGTTCCTATCCTTCAACAGCAACTGAATCGACTTCTCATTAACTTCAAATTCACCTTGTGCAGTGTATTCATTTCTAGTTGCTTAGATAAGAGAACTAATAATAGTGTAAATTTTGGAAAACAAAAATTAAAGAAAATGAATGCAAATCACCTCAAAAGCTAAAATCCTATAATACCTGCAGGTTAATTTGAAATAATTCATCACATATCATATCAATTTCAAACAAAAGCAAGTTAACTTGAAATAAAAAAAATCAAACAAGTTCGAATTTATAACTTGTGTCAAATTTTTGTTAAGTTTGTTACAAGAGAATTAAGCAAATATCCAAAAAGAATAAAAACTTTGCACATAATTTCACACCCCAGAGCACTCACAGATTGCAAGTCTTAATCCTACAAAATCAGGGTGGTTTCTCACTCAAATTCCTCAAACCTTATCCTAACAAAATTACCATGATTCATTTCTTATATGAAAAACTTTATTTTCTTTTTCCACAAACTATACCCGTCTCCATTAAAGGATGCTGATTTTTTAGTGAATATCTTGAAGTCAGTTTCTTCCTGAACGATTAGTCTTTAACAGGAGTTAGATTTTGTGCCACTTGTTTGATAAGTGTGCCACTTTAATCATTGAATTCAGAATATCATTTGAGATATATATTTCGAATGGTTCATAACCTGACAATCCCTAACCAAATCTATAACCTTTCTTGACAAGTTTAATGAAAATGGGCCTTTCTTGACAAGTTTAATGAAAATGTAATTGTTTAAAAGGGTTAAATATGTTTTTGGTCCCTATAAATATTTCAATTTTGACTTTTAGTCCCTATAAAAAATATATTGACTTTTAGTCCCTATAAAATTACTTTTGCACTCACTTTTGGTCCCTCTACAGGGACTAAAACTGAGTGCAAAAGTAATTTTATAGGGATTAAAAGTCAATATTTTTTTATAGGGACTAAAAGTCTTTTTTGGTAATTTTATAGGGACTAAAAACATATTTAACCCTTATTTAAAAAAGTAAAGCAAGACTAGTTGCGAAATAGTACAATTAACAAGAAAACATAGATTTTGATGAAATCTACACTAATGTAGCTAGATTATAAGACATAAGGATGTTATTAGTCTTTTCATGCATAAACTGTTTAAAATGGATGTAATTAAAGAGCGTGTTCTTGAACGGTTACATCTAAGAGAAAAAAAAAAGTTCTCTATTGTTTGAAACATCCCCCTCAGACTTGGTACGAACAATTGAGCATGTTTCTGCTTAAAAAATATTTTAAAGAGGGAAATTTGAGACAACTCTTATTACTAATAAAATCGAGCATGACATTTTACTTTTTCAAATCTATGTCAATGATATCATCTTCGATGCTACTAACAAATCCTTGTGCAAGGATTTTTCTAATATGATGCAAAATGAATTCGAGATATCTATGATGGAGGAGTTGCGATACTTTCTTGAAATGCAAATTTATCAAAGGAAGAAACCTAACAAAACAAAGTACTACAAAGAGTTGTTAAAGAGATTCGGCATTGACAATGCAAAGTCAATCTCAATTGCTATGAGTACGTAGGGCAACTTAGACAATGACGAGTATGAAAAAGCAGTATGTAGAGCAAATATCGAGATATGATAGGCTTTCTCATTTATCTTACTACATCTCATCCTGATATCATATTTATCGTTTGTTTGTGTGCTCATTTTCAAGCAAATACTAAAGAATGACATCTCACTTCGATAAAACGCATTATGAGGTACATCAGTATCATACTAATAAATTTGTCTCTACCTGTTCTAGTTAGTTTGTTGTCGTGCAGTATATCGATCAGTTCCGCACGCTGTTCCTACAGTTAATTATTCATTACTATTCCATCTTTCAAAGTCATGAGTGATGAGGCCGTTAACAATGCTGTCAATGCAAAAACAAATTGGAGAAATGTTGTAGAGTGTTGTTCTCAATCGAATTATATTTTTAAAATATAATCTTTCTTCCATCTCCTAGCTTTGTCGCCACAAATTTTGCTAACCAATCTATTTCCTTCAAGTCAGTTTCCAACACGTAAGATATATCTCTACCATAATGAATATTTTGGTCTCATCCATAGTATATTAGTTAAATGCGTGAGTAATATTATCATACTTTTAAGAAAACAATAATGTTTTGTTTAATTATTTATTATTTTAGTGACAGAAGGAAAACAAAATGAAAGAGACAAAAGTGTTTTATCGTTCTTGTAGATTTTGGTTTCTGTACGCAACTAACATATACTTCGTGAATTGGACGATTCAAACTAGGAAATTAATTCACCATTTCCACCCTATCAAAATCATGCGATCAAAACAAAGGAAAATATAATGCTTACTTTTGTTCATCCATTCTCGCTAAATATTAATTATTTAATTTGTCCCGTATGAGTTACAAAGCAAGCTTGCAATATGGAAATTCATGTGAATTTTTTAATTGGACTTTTGTTTACTCATGAACACATGATTAGTCCTATAAATACTTTGCCTAGTGATCAACAGCAACAAACACAAAGCCAAAGTCCTCTTTCATATAACCTGAGAGAGAGTGTGAGCCAGTAAGATTAATCCATAATGTCAACTAGATTCCTCACCGTATTCATCCTTGCTCATGTCTGGCTTTTGATGGCAACAACATCAATAGCCCAAGTTGTGATAGACACAAGTGGCGACGCAGTTGAGGACGATGAGGAATACTTCATCAGGCCTGCTATCACAGGCAATGGAGGAGGTTCTACATTGATTACCGGAAACGCCCCATGCCCTCTGCAAGTTGGTCTTGTCAACACTGACTTGGCCCTCGGTTTTCCGGTGGTATTCACACCTTTTGCCGATGATGATGAAGACGACGTGTTTCTTGACAGAGACTTGAGAGTAACATTTGCAACTGTCTCAACTTGCGCGCAGTCAACATCATGGAGAGTGGGTGAGAAAGATGCTACGAGTGGAAGGAGGCTGATTATAACCGGAAGGGATGACAGTACAGTTGGATCATATGGTAACTTCTTTAGGATTGTGTCAACACAAAGTAGAGGTATCTATAACATCCAATGGTGCCCTGCAGAGGTATGCCCAAGTTGTAAGTTTGAATGTGGAACTGTTGGTGTTATTCGTGAGAATGGAAAGATTTTGTTGGCCTTAGATGGTGGTGCACTCCCTGTTGTGTTCCAGAAGGAATGATTATTAGTAGGATGGTGAAGTTTATTTCAGTGGTTTGTTTCGTATATTCACTTGCTTTTCAATAAATATTGATATCATGTATTCTATCATGGAAGGAAAGGGTTAGATGCATTCTATCATGGAATAAAGGCTCAGTTGGGTATGTGTATTTTCTCTCCTAAGTATAAGAATAAATAAGTTGGATCCAGTGTATTTTATTTATAGTCATCTTGTAATGATATATTTAGTGACATATTACAAATCAAACACTAAAAAATTGTTATATTTAGTGACATATTACAAATGTGTGCTTAATAATGATTCTTCCTTTTCATCTACATGTTCAACAAAAATAAAATAAAATATTGAGAAATTCTGGCATGAAAACGACTATAAATTCATATTTAATTTTTAGAAACAACTAATGAAAATAGAGCAAAATTTTAATTTATTTAAATTTTAATTTATTTTTTAATTGGATTTATGAGGTGGTTGTGAAAAAAGGAGAGAAAAAATGTTATATTTATTTTTTAATTAATTAATATTTTGTGATTTGTTGTGTGTAAAAGATTTTCCTATATGTGTGTCTACCTAAGAATTTTTCTAAAATATTATTCTGACGCAGAAAAAGAAATTCGGTGAGGTGCTCATAGTTGTTGTCGTAGAAGCTCTCCATTGTGACGGTACGAGTCTCCAGTTGAAAAAGAATAGAATGTATTTGTAAGGTCAATACTCCAACGTACAAGTTACTGAGATCAGAGATGTGTAATTTGTAAGAATTAATTAATCAAAAATATACCTTACGAAACATAAATTATTGGGCGAGAATACGAGAATGCAACCGTGTAAGGGAGGGTGAATAAACCTCCCAAATAAAATTTGACCGATTTGAAAAACATTGTTTTGAAAACTTATTAGAGTTTGAAACCGGTTTAAGTAGAGGAAGTAAAATGCGTAAGAGATTGACTATGCTTGTCAGACAGTATTGTATATACATAAAACACCTTAATCGGTATACAAAGATTGCATGTTGAATCAAACAACTAACCCAAAACAATCATGAAGTGCATTGAATTAATATATATTTAGAATCCAGAATTCTAGAAAAACAATTTTTAGCCTTGTCAACAATAAGATATATCGTATTGTCAATCTAATAAAACCTACACTTAACTGATAAATCACAATCAAGGCAATAACCTAACAATATATGATTCTAGGAAATTTCTCTCATTTACGAGTGAAATAAGAGGGCACATATATTTCTTCATATGTCTAAATTGAGAAGTCACTGTCAATATCATCTTTTGAATTCAAGTTGGCAAACATATTTATGTCAAGAGTTGATTTTTAGACCCTTGATACTCAAATCCTCGGGGTCTTTTGATGTTAAGGGAATGCATATTTTAAGCAGCCATATTTCTCTTTTTACTGTGATAAAGGCGACTATATTACTGTGTTCTCTTTAATAAAAAAATTACGAAAGTAAACAAGGGTATCCTCCCTCGCATTTTTATAAAGAGAATTGCAGTGTAAAAAGAGAAATATGGTTGCTATATAGCTCAATTACTGTAATAAAGGCGACTATATTGCTATGTTCTGTTTAATAAAAAAAGGTTATGTTTTTGGTCCCTATAAATATCTCAAATTTCATTTTTAGTCCTTATTAAAAAATTGACAAATTTTTGTCCTCATAAAATTATTATGCACGTAGTTTTAGTCCCTACGGTTAAACCGATGTGTATTTTTGAATGATTATTTTACAGACAGTTTAGAACGTTATAAAAAGCTCCTCGAATAAAAAGAAACTCAAAATTTGATTTCTAAGTCTAGATTTGCATTACTTTTATAATTATCATTTGAAATTTAAAAAATTCATATTTAATTTTTCTCATTATAAAAAATTCTATAACTTGGTTAAGAAATATTTTATAATATTC
The DNA here is from genome assembly GCF_029867415.1 of Vicia villosa. Taxonomy (NCBI): domain Eukaryota; kingdom Viridiplantae; phylum Streptophyta; class Magnoliopsida; order Fabales; family Fabaceae; genus Vicia; species Vicia villosa. The sequence goes on along the minus strand of NW_026706553.1, from coordinate 71,046 downwards.
TAAACACGTATGAAAAAAATTATTCAAAAATTTAAAATTTTAAGGATAATTAAACAGTTTTCAAAATTTAAAAAAATAACAGGGACTAAAACTACATGCATAAAAAATTTATAGGGACTAAAACATGTAATTTTTTTAATAGGGACTAAAAATGAAATTTGAGATATTTATAGGGACCAAAAACATTCGTAACCTTGCAAATATTGCTAAAGCTTTTACTATTATTCTTAGGTTCTTAATCAAAAGATTCAAGTTATCTCTTCCTTTAGTGAAGTTATCAAGTTTATTTTGAAGATCATCAATTTTACTTTTCAAAATGTCACATTGATTACCCTTGATAGATGGAGGTTAAGCAAACACAAGAAAGGGGATTTGAATTAGCTTTCAAGAATGAAAACTTTTTGGACCCAAGACAATCAAATAAATAACTTAGAATAAAAATAATGAACACAATATTTTTATCCTGGTTCGCTGTTAATTAAGCTACCTTCAATCCACGTGCCAATGTGATTTTGCCTTCTCACAAGGACTTAATCCACTAAAACTAATATTAACTACAACCATAAGGACTTACTATCAATGTCTTCTTGAGAATTTTGACTATACCCTAGTCTCTAAAGAACCAAATATACTCAAAGATTGAGATACAAAGATGTGTGTAGAAAGTTGCTTCTATAAAGCAGATCACACAAAATGAATACAATGAATAACCCAAAAGTGTTTTGAGAGGAAGTGTATGAACAAAAGTTCCTTGCTTGATGCTTTTCTATCATACAGAGTATCATACCCAAAAATTTGCCCATCATATTTCAATATATTTTGGCTCATATGATCTTCAGCTACTCAAGGCCACACAAGAAATAGGCATGACTATCTGTCTCCTAAGCAACGAGCCTACAACTAGGGTTTTGCTCATCTCAAGGTAAAATAAGGTCCTAATGCCTCAAGTGGTCTTCACACTTCCTCATATGCTTCAAAGTATCACCATGTCAAGTTTCAAGCCTCATAGCTCAAGTTGGCTCAGTCAAATGCTTAAAAAGTCAACAGTCGACTAGTTTGACCTAAAAGTCAACTGTGGTCAACAACCAAGATTTTTCGTCAACATCTTTCATTTGAAGTAAGATTCATCATTTGATTAAGGGTTGATCATGATTCATCAAGAAATGTTCTGAAATCAACAAAACTCAAAGTTTCTAAATTAGGGTTTTGACTAAAAAGTTAACTGAACTTTGACCAGCCATAACTCTCACATGGTTCATCAGAAATTTCTCAACGAAAGCTTATTATCAAGTAAATTCAATTATCTACAACTTTGATGTTGGTCCCAAGACTAGGAAATGCATCACCTGAGAGATATGAGCCAAAACATTACAGGTTCTTCTAGAAGCTCACAAAAAGCTATTTTTTGTCAGGACCAATATCATCAGGATAAAATCTCCAAATGCAAAAAAAAGGTTCCAAAGTGGCTTGTAGAGGACATCTTGGGCTTTCCAAAAAGTCCTAGAACACCTCCATACAATAAAAATTGAGAGAGTTGTGACTTGTTGAAGTTGACAAATTTTGAGAAAGTGTATGAAGGTCATAGTGAGCAAATTTGAATTTTTCACTTAATGGGCCAAAGTTTTGGGTTTTAAATATATTCATAAAGTATCTAAGAGCCCACCACGCCATATTTTTATTATTAGCATTATTATTTATTTTTATTTTGAATTATATTCATTTTAATTCAAAATTTAATTAAGAAATAATGATAAATATAAAAGATATGGTATTGATAAATTTATCAATCAAATATTGTGCAAATATTGACCTATAAATCATGTGAGATTGATTGAGAAAGATTGAATCAAAATTGAAGCCAAAATAGAAAGTTCCATGCAAATTTCCAATTAAAGATTTAAGCTTCCAATCACTTGATTCTTTCCATTATAGTTGACCTAGTATGCTCTCCTATATATTCTAAATCATATTGACTCAAAAGAAGAGGAAAAAGGACATGGAAACTGCAAGAGAATAGGGCTCCAAAAATCTCAAGAATTCTCAAGAAAGTTGCACTATCGGATTTCAATTTCTAGGCCTTGTCCAAGCAAACTAAGATCAACAATCACCTCCTGAGGTTCCCAGGAGTTTATCCATAGCATCAACCATCCTCCAAAAACTCCAGAAAGCCCTCCCTTGATTGCACCGGTTTGGTAAGATTCTTGAATTTCAAACTCTCCATTCATGGCATATAAATGATTGTGACGCATATATTTATGTTCATGAGGAAATATAGAACTGTTTTGAATCATCGCTCACGAGTTTAAGTGCAGGAATGAACCTTTGCCATTGTTAGGTCATGCCTCTTTGTTTTTGTACTTACAAGTATTATTATCAAAAACTAACCATGCCATTGAATTCGCAACATCCAATTTAGTATATCTGGGTTGCTTTGGTCTCGTTTCTTGTTGATTTATGCAGGTTGACGTTTGGGGGTAGTCGGAGAAGACGGTGGAAACCACCATGCACGGTGGTTTGAAAAGCTGATTGCAGGCGTGGCGTCTTTGTATTCGCTTGTCAAACAAGTCTGTCCCTCTCTCCTATTGCAATTGGCCGGTCAACAATCCCGACCTTCTCCCTCTCGCTCTGATTGGTCCTCTATGCACAGATGGGGCCCAACTTGACTTTCTTTTTTAGTTCACCATATGTAACGTTTTTTTCCTTATTATATTTTATGATGATTCCACTAACAACATAAAACAGCAGCTCAATCAGCCAAAAGCGTGGGAACCAGTAATTCTAACGACCTGGGTTCCATCCCAGGTTTATGCAATGTTTTTTTTTTTACTTATTTGTTTCCAGATCCTATGCGCGCTGCTTCATGGAGATATATGGTTCACCTTTGTATTAAGGCCCTCGGATGATGTTAAGGATGGATCCAATGCCCCTGAGCCTACATTCCACCATGGACTCTCATGCCTCTGCCACACCTGATCGTACGCCAGTTTTTTTTCCTTTGTTTTTATATAAATCTTTTTATTTTGTTTTTTTTTTCCTTATGTTTTCTTTAACTACAAACCTTTTGAAAAAAAACTAATATATAATTAACCTTTTAATTTTAGGATTAGCCTTTAACATAAAATTAATTTTACAATTATTTTTAATTAATTAGTTTTAGTCATGTAAAATACCAAAAATTGATTTTTCTTTAATTATTAATAAACTAGAATTTAATTTTAGGTTAATTAATATTTAATTTTAGGTTAATTTAATAATTAGGATTAAATTTTAGGTTAAATAATTTTAATCAATTAGATAATTTAGGTTAATTAGGTTTAGCCTTAAATAAAAAAACCATAAAAAAACTCAAAAACGTATTAGATAGGTGTTGCCCATTAACCTCGAGTCTAGGTTTTAACCCCTTAGGTTTTTTTACCCATTAGGTTTTTAATCCATTAGGTTTTTAACCCATTAGGTTTTTAGGTTAACAATCAATTTAGTAATAACAGCCAGACTTAGGTTTATTTTTCATTTATTTTCAAACCTTAAATTTTAATTCCCGATTTCTCTTCTCATCTCAAAACTCCAATGAACGTCGCATGATTGTTTTTGTTATTATTTAATTATTTATTTAATCATTCATTTAAATTCTAGACGGTGTATAAGTTGCAATTTCCTTTTGATGTAATAGTAATTAGGATTTTCCTTTCCGCACCTTTATTTTCCTGCACTTTAATTTCTGCATTTTACTTTCCGCATCCCTCGTTTTTGGTTATGTAATCCCCCATCCCGAAGCCCTGTAATAGGGTAGATTTATTTTTCTGCTTTTACTTTCCGCACATATAAACTGCTATGGACTGTGAACTTTAACTGTTAGATGTATGATTAATAGGATCGTATGGCAAGACTAAAATCAACCTAGAATAACCCTAATTTTCAGGATTAAATAAATCAATTACTTTGTTTCACACACTCACCTTTAAGGTAATCTCTCTTATGCTGCCTTTCGATTAAATAGTCAAGTCCCTCGGATGTAGGGATACCTTAGCCTGCTGCCTACGAACAAAAATCATCAAAAAGATCATAGTCCCTTCGATGTTGCCTATGTTATAAATGATCTTGTCCCTCGATTAAATGATGATAGTCCCTTCGATTGCTAAGGTATCATTACTTGTTGGCAACGGGTGGAAATAGGCTGGGCCGAGCTAGGCTTTGCCAAGCCTAAGCCTGGCCTGTCAAAAAAATCGAAGCCTAAGCCTGGCATGTAGCCTGTCGTAGGCTTATTTTTTAGGCCTCGGCCTGGCCTTTTCGAAGGCCTGCTTAGCCTGTTAGCCTACATAAAAGCCTATTTGTTTTAGACATATGTAAATAAGCAATTAAAATAATTTTTAAATAGACTAACGTATTTTAACTTACCTATTAGCATAAGTTCTAGGAGACTATTTGTTTAAGAGAACTTATGAAATCAATGTTTTTATGGTGTTTTCATCTTATTTTCACAAGTTCTTCAAGATAACCAAGTTTTATTTATGTATTTTAATTCAAAGTACAAAACATAACATAATGATCATAAAAAAATATTCATATTTATTTAAATAGGCCGGCCTGATAGGCTTAAAAGGCTTTTTTTAGGGCCTGAGGCCTAGCCTTTTTAACTAAATAGGCTTATAAAGAAGCCTAGGCCTTTTCTATTTAAAAATAATGTGTGGCCTGGCCTGAGCCTATATAGGCTAGCCTGTAGGCCCCTGTTATCGGCCTGGCCTATTTCCACCCCTACTTGTTGCCTTTATGACTATTTTGATAAATTCATAGGACTTCCTATCCTCCTTATGGTATGGATAGCCCTATGGCAATACGATGACCCTCGATGTCCCTTTACATCCAATGAATGGACTTCCACTAACTAATGGTACGGATAGTCTCTTTCTCTTAACGAAAGACTTTAAGAACAAGAAGGACTTTAAACTTAGGGTAGGTAGTTCCTAATTGCTTGCTCAGTTCAAACAATTCAAAATTTCTTTTCACACCTCCTTTTCGAAACAATTCTCAAAGACTACACTTTGTATACATCCGTACGAAGATCATTACAAAGTTAAAGCTCTTTTCAAAATGTTTTTCTAAACACACACTACACTCTTTCAAACAAATCAAACAATTCAAAAGTGAGATAAGCAATTAAGAGCCCATGGATAACCATGGATACAAAGGGTGCCGACACCTTCCCTTTGTATAACCTACCCCCCGAACTCAATCTCTTTTCAAAGGTCTTTCCTGTTCTTTTTGCCTTCCTAAATTGGATAAAATAAAAGTCGGTGACGACTCTTGCTATCCGCACATTTAAAAAAGTCAGTTCTCCCACTGTATTACACAGAGTTTTAGTGTTTTCGATCAAATGATTGTTGTGCAAAATTTATTTTTCCATTCTTCCAAGTATTCGTTAAATAGGCAAAGAAAGATTCGTTAAAAGGTGAAAATGGAATATCACAATTTCTTAGTTGTATCCTTGCATAACATCGACAGCAAGTGGGAGGCAAAATGGTACAATATTACTGTCCTTTCTCCATAAAATCAGTGTAGTGAAAGGAATACTTGATCTTGTACCATGTATTGTTTACTCACATAAAACATTTTTGATCTTATCTTCGAATCTTCAAAGGCTTTAGAATGCGTGTTGATGCAGCATGTTTAGAATGATCAAAAGTTGTATGAGAGTCTTCAGAACCTTGTCTCTAGAGTCTTCTGAATTTGTTCTTCAGAATATTGTCTTCGGAGTCTTTAGAACTTGACCTTCAGGATCTTCAGAACTTGTGTTGTGCATAACGTCAGAGTTTTAAAAAAAAATTCATAAGCTTCTTTATGAGAGTTAGAGGTAGAAGCCATTTGATGAGCATTATTTCAGAAGCATTGCCAAGAAGCATTCCAGAACTTGACTTTTCCCTGTAAAGCTCACTTAGATATTGATCGCTAAATAGCAAGTGTACTATTATGCCCTTGATAGTAATAATGAGAAAAGTCCCCAAATATCGATATCAAGGATTGCGTAACAATGCAGAGTTCGAAATGTAGTTCAATTAAACAAAAACTAATGTTTGGATTTGATTTTCTAAAATTTAAAAGTAATTGCGAATAAAATAAACCAAGTGATTGAGAGGTTTAGAAAGACATGAGTAACATGCTATGGAAGGTGTTTGATTGGGATCTTTTACGATTCTAACTTGATCTTCTAACAACTTTTCTGACACAATTGATTACTAGGTCTTAAGGGTGTTTATTCCTAAGCCCTTAGTGAATAAACCTTTAATCGTTCAAATTAACTCCTATGTGTTGCACCCCAAAATTTGCCCATATATTTATTTTTTAACTGGCTTAAACTTTGCATTTCATTTACATCTCTCCATTAGGGTATTAATATACATCATGCATCATTAATCAATAAAATCAGCATGGGATCGAGGATGTAGAAGAGGAGGGTTTCTTCATTGCTTCGAGACTATAATATTAATTCAAGCTTGTTGTGAACGGATCTTTCATCAATCATGGTTGGTGGAGTTGAGGTTTGATATATTGGTTATTGTGGATTTCCCCTGCACCAAGATGCAAAGTCATCTTCATCAAGGTTATCAAGGGCGGTTGGATTACGATTGCCATCTGTTATGCTAAGGATGCTACGAGCCAAGTGTTGTTAAATCTCAATATCTTTGGCTCTTCTTCATCAACATGCGAGACTAAATTTTTTAGCGGTCATCGGCTGAGGTCCATTTGTATGGGGAGTTTCATATCAAGGATATCTTCATGATCATATCTCTTACTCTACTTCATATCACTTTCAAGGAATCTCGAGACTTTCTTTTTGTCTATGAGAATCATCATTCGAAGAAGGAAATAACAGAGGTATGGCTCGAGACATTGAATTTGCGGAATATGTAGGATCAAGACACGGTTTTTCTTTCAAGATGCTTGTCATTTGCAAAATAAGTCACTTGCAGAATTAAAGATTTTTTACTGAAGTTGATTAAAGATCATCACCTCTCAAGGTTCAAAGGATTAAATATTCAAAAGAGAAGATTAAATTCATGTGCACCATGGCTTTTTTTCCAAATTCAAGTTCAACTTTAATGTACATATCCAAAAAAAAATAGTGTCCATTACATCATTTCAAATATCTCTACAAAACTACACAAAAAGAAGGTCCTAAATCTTAGACATCCATCTTCAAAGCTTATTCCATAGATCCTCCACGATATGCTACAACATAGATCCTCCACGATATGCTACAAAATCCTGAGCCGAAACAAGCTTGCACAAGACAACCTCTCCAAGATAAACTCTATCCATGCGAAAAGCCTGCTGCACTGGTTCTGTCCTCCCTGCAACACACAAAAAATCCACATCAGTTCAAAACATCATCATGAAGTTTGCAGCAAGTACTTAACACATATGAATACACTTGAGTAAAAAAGGAGACAGAACAAAGCAAGTTCAATGCTGCAAGTTCAAAATAGTTCACCACTTAACGCACACATTCAGCAATACACATAAATAACCATTCTCTTCACTGTCTCAAACAGGACTCATAACAGACCTTTATGACCACTTCTAACATTGCAGCCCCTAACCCAAAATGGTCCCTGTAATTCCATCCAGAAAAACTCATATCCAGTTTCAAAACCAAAACAATTTTCCTAACCAATTCTAAAAGCCAGCAACTTCTAACAGAAATCCAAAACAACTACCATCCACCAAAACAGAAAACTGACTCAACTGAATTCAAACAACAGTTCAAACCAGTCTTTAACAACCCTATAACTAACTAACAGTCACTATGTTTGCTAACAGTTCCAATCCCTAACTGTTTTCCCAAACTAACCATATGACAAACTCCCTAACTAACTTTTGTAACCACTTTTCCTAACCTTTTTATCCCTCCAACTGAATCCTAACCACTTAAACCAGGTCACTAACTTATAACCTCTCTTTAACAGACTTTCACATAAAAACAGAATCAGTAACTAACTAACTAACAACCAACTTCTAACAACTCTTTCTCACACTCTAACTGCCAGCTCATAACTAACCTTCTAACTGCCTTATAACAGATTAGTAACTGACATTTAACAAAAAAAAGGGGGAGAATAGAAACGAACCTTCTCAGAATCTCTTCCCTCAACCTCTATATAAGTCAACACCTTCATCACTTGCAGGCTCTGGACTCTTCTTTCCACCTTCTTCACAGTTCATCACTCATCATCATCTTCTTCTCATCTTCTTCACCTCTATATAACACCATCTTCATCATTCTTCAAGGACTTCACTCACTTCTCCACAGACCATCTTCTTCTCTCTACACTTTCTCCCAATCTTCACTTCTTCACCGACCTTCATCCATTTTCTTCACACAACCTTCAATCACAATCTTCTCCCATCTTCAATAATCACCTTCCTCAATTCAATCATCACAAAGAAAAACCAGAAAGAATCATCATCTCCCAAACAGAAAACCAACACAGAACCAAAGAGAAAAAAAGAGGGAGGAGATCGATACCTGTAACAAACTTTTCTGGATCTCGCGTCTTCATCTTTCTCTCGTCATCTTCATCACTTCATCAAAAACTTTGCAACCTCCATAGCTTCAATCTCAATCATCATCGTCATCAACTACACACAGAAATTCGCTCTCAATCTCTGCAAACAACGAGAACTCAACAATGCGAAGAAGAAGAGGAGAAGAAAGAATCGAAAGGGAGAAATTGCACAAGCTTACCGAAATTGTTCTGAACCAAGAAACGCGTAGCGAGTTTGAGGATTGATTTTGAGAGCTCGATTCAGAATGGAGACGTGAGAGATTGCGCGATTGAGAAAGGATTCGAAACAGAGGAGATGAGAGTTGTGTAGAGTAAGGTAGAAGCGTTGTCGTGCTCGTGGATTCACGGCGGAGAGGGACGGACCGATCGGAGAGAGATCTCCACCGCTGCGGCGTTACGAGTGAGGAGAGGGAGAGAGTTTCTTAGCGTGAATCTTAAAGGTCACAATCCCTAACCTAATCCCCTTTTCTTTCTCATTATTTAATTTATTTTTTTATTATTTTTTTAATTGATGAAATTGTTAATTGAAAAATATCTGAACAAATAAAATCATGGATCACCAAAAAGCATCTGGGCCGAATCACTACCACTTTGGTGGCTGAAGAAAAAACAATGAACAATAGCTTGGGCCGATTTTTCGCCATTTCACCCCAAGGCCCAATGCTGCGCTATTTTTTGCCCCTTCACAAAATCTATAACAAAAATAACTTTGGGCTAATTCTGACTGGGCCATGCGCCAGTTTTACTAGGCACACCACTATTTTATGACTGAACCCCCTGTGCCACTCAAATTCATGCTAGATTTAGGTTTTGGTTCACATAGTTTTTTTTCTTGTTTTTTAGGTGATCTCAATGATATAGAAAACAATAAAAATATTAGTTTTAGGATTAATGGGTTTTTAGTGTATTTTTAGGTTTGAATTAGATTTCTCTTATTAACAAAAACTCATAAAAATAGTAGTATTTTTTAGGTTAACTTTGTATTAATGCTTGAATTGTTTCTTTTATTCTTTTGTATCATTTACATGTTAATTTTTGTATGTTTTTTGGTATGATTTTGTTGTGTGACTTTGGCCATATTTTGGCCTATTTTGTTAATACCATTTTAATGCTCCCTTTAGAATTAGAAGTAGGAATTAGAATAAATTAGGCTAGAAAATAGGTTAGTCTCCCCTCTTTCATTCTTTTTTCTTTTCAACTTTAAAACATTAATAAATAAAGAGGCGAATCACATTAAGAAAGTGGTAGAGAAATGAGTGGGATTCATTCCCTAATCTGTTTCTCAATCACTTAGTGGCATAGAAATGAGTGGGATTCATTCCCTAATCTGTTTCTCGGTCACTATTTAATGGGAGAGAAATGAGTGGGATTCATTCCCTAATCTGTTTCTCAAACATTAGTTAATGGGATAGAAATGAGTGGGATTCATTCCCTAATCTGTTTCTTGAACATTATATAATGGGATAGAAGTGAGTGGGATTCATTCCCTAATCTGCTTCTCGGTCATTATACATTTTATGTGATTCTAATCGCAAAGTAAATCCCCTTAAAAAATACTCAACCAAAAACATTTAAAACACTTAATAAAGGCTCGAATTAAAACAAAGTGACGAAGTGGTGCGAAACCTTGTATTGGGTTTTGTTCACCATGTAGTTACATAAAAAACACAAACCCAAGTTCACTCTTTTGCCTTGTTAGGCGCTTAAGAACAAGTTAAGTCCTTTCCAAAAGTAGGCGTATAAGTCTCCAAAGGTCGAGCATCGTGGATTGTGACCTTAACCGCTGTTCAACTAAAAAACACAAAACAAATGGAAACTATGGAGCCGAACTACGGTCGTTCTGATTCCTGAAAAGGATACGTAGGCATTGGGTCGCGGGGCCTAAGCGAACACACTTGTAAATAATTCCTTCTTTTCCCCGTGTTTCTTTTTCATTCATTTGCATTTAGGTTTAGACATAGTTAGACACCCTTTAGATAGAAACAAACATAGGTGGATACCATCGAGTACGATGGGCGTGAGGGGTGCTAGCACCTTCCCCTTGCGTAACCGACTCCCGTACCCTGTTCTCTGGTCGAAAGACCTTGTTCTTGTTCCGAGTTAGGTTTCTGATATTCCTTTCCCGCGATGGGATGAATATATTAGTGGCGACTCTGATTCCATTTTTCGCGGTAGCGACAGCTGGCGACTCTGCTGGGGACGTTGCTAGACCTGTTGCTGGTCCATCCTTAGTGAGTCGATCCTAGCCTGCGTTTGTTTGTTTATTTACTGGGTGTTTATTTGTTTTTATGTCTATACCTTGTATATATGTTTACATGTTTACTTTTTTGCTTGCATATCATGTTTATTTCTGTTTGCACATCATGCATATGGATTATATTCTGTGTTCCTTGGGGTCTTCTGTTCTGTTTTGCAGGTTGGGTGGGTTGTTCTATGAGGTAAAAGGCCCAATACCCAGGCCAGAGTTAACACATAGGATACCTAGGATAGAGTGGATAGTCATGACGCCAACAGAATGTCAGGTTCTGTTTATTGCGATCAGGAGACCCACGACCAGCTGAGACTCGAATGGGATACCGTTGTTGGCATGTATTTGCAACAATGATGGTGTTTCAGGAGAGTTGTTAACGCTGGAGACCTTTTGACATACCTTGACCTAGATTTACCTGTGAGTGGGGAGGGATATACATGACAGGTACCGTTGGTGACTATTCTATTCTGTTGGTGACTATTGGTTCTCCTGGTATTCAAAAGGGTGTCGGACCTTTGATCTCATGACATCTAACCTACATCAGTTATTCAGAGGATTGTATAGTGGTTACTCGGATTATATGGACCTTGATCCCATGCTTTTGCATTGCATAACATCATTACTTTATCCACTTCATTTGTGGGGGATTCTAAAGTCTATTTCCAAAAAAAAAAGGGAAACGAAAAAGTAGAAAAGATGGAAAAGAAAAAAAGAAAAGATACTATATGCAAAAAAAAAGAGAATAAAAGAGAAACAAAAGTTGATGAAAAGACTTTAGGATCCCTTAGAAATGAAACATGCATTCACACTATCATGCATTTCATGGTTCTATCAGAAGCTTATGGGGGCCCTTTGTATTCAGATTTTGACATCAACAACAAATTGACTTCTCACCGCTACGTGCTTGAAGATTAATGATGGAACAACTCCGTGAGGACTTAACTCAGATGAGGACAGAAATGGGGATTAACCTGAATCAGTGTATGGAGGCCATTCAAGCCCTTGCTTTTAGACATGAAGAGTTGCGACAGGTTCTTCCGAGGCCGAATGTAGATGTTAATCTCAACCCAGGAGAAGGTCTTGTAAATCAGAATGTTAGAAATACTGTTGAGATTCCAATTCCTGCTAAGGAGACTTCGCATCATGAGAATAATTCTGAACTTGAAGCCTTCAGGTTCCCGATTGACGAGTTTGACAAAAGGTTCCACCTCTTGGATGAAAGGTTGAAAGCCATGGAAGGTCGTGGCTCTATTGATTTAGACGCTGTTGGTTTGTGCCTAGTGCCTGGTATTAAGATTCCTGCTAAGTTCAAAGCTCCCAACTTCGAGAAGTACAAGGGTATCACGTGTCCGATAGCTCATGTCAAGGCATTTTGCAACAAAATGGCTCCTTATGCTGAGAATGACAAGTTGTTAATGCATTTCTTTCAAGATAGCCTCAGTGGTACATCTCTTGAGTGGTATAACCAACTCGAAAGAACCGATGTCCGAACTTGGAAAGAACTAGCAGAAGCCTTTGTCAAGCGTTACAAGCACAACAGTAACATGGCTCCGACCAGAATGCAACTCCAAGCTTTGACTCAGAAAACTGACGAATCGTTCAGAGAATATGCCCGAAGATGGAGAGAATTAGCTGCTAAAGTTCAACCTCCACTCTTAGAGAAAGAGCTCATGGATATGTTCAAGGATGTGATGGAAAGTCCGTACTACCAATGTTTGGCTGCATGTAAAGCCTCTGATTTTGCAGAATTAGTTCTCGTCGGAGAACGAATGGAGCATGGTATTAGGAATGGTAATGTCCAAGTTTTTGGTACTCCTTCTGAATTCCATAAGCAAATGAATGAAGAGACCAATGCAGTTTCTGATTATGAAGAGGAATCTCCTGATTATTCTCCTGATCATATCTCTTGTCATGAAGCAGTAGCAGTAACTCTTGTTCAGGATGACCCACAAATTTGTGTTGCAACTCTCAATCAGCCTCCCACTCAGTTTGTTCAACAGAAGCTTATCCCAAAGGATCAATCAGGTCAGTATGTGCCACAAAGGCGGAATTATCAACACAATCGTCACCCACAAGGTAGACAGAGGCATAGAAGGCCAAAAAGAGTGTACGATCCCATTCCTATGACTCGTGATAAGCTGCTTTCTCACTTGATCAATCTTTCCTTGGTAGAACCAAAGCAACCCAAGCAACCAAAGCCTGTTCATTTCCCGTATCATGTGGGATTTGACCCTAATGTTAGTTGCGACTACCATGCTGGGGCACCTGGTCATTCGATTGAAGACTGTCAGCCATTCAAAGACAAGGTTCAAGACCTGATTGATTCCAAGGCTATCACTTTCATACCCGAGGGCCAAGATTGAAGTTCTCCGTTGACTCAGTGGATCTTCTGAAGCAATAAGTCCATACGGAGTCAAGTCTCCTCAACAATGGCCATTCATTTGGTTCTCTACTGCATTTTCATTTGTAATATTTCATTTGTTTGTTTAAGCATTGCTAGCATGTAAAAATTTGTTAATTTTTGAATGAAAATCATAATACATTGTCTATGTTCTTCTTGAAGTAATCCATTCGTTTTCACTCAAAAAAAAAAGTTTTTGGCATTACGATACCAACTTTACTTATATCTTGCTTAGGCAACGAGCGGAGGGAGAATGATGAAAGAAAAAAAATGCAAAATCCCTAATTGTGTGTTTTTGAATAAAACCCTACTGATGATGTACAGGCATTGTTTCAAATCCCCAAACACCGGAGATATAAGGGAGATAGACCCTCGTCAACCCCTTTGAGCCTTGAAGTAGGTGTTTCTTTTCTGATCAGAAAAAACCCTTTTTTTTTAACCCTGGGGCAGGGTAGTGTTCATTTAACTTGATCGAGTGTTCAAAACTCACCAAATGATATACATTCAAGGATACAACAATGGTTATCCTTCCAAAGGTTGAGGAAAATCAAAAATCGTGATGGTTATCCTTCATCTATCAAGATGACAAAAGATGACGATACCACAATGGTAATCCTTCATCAACCATGGAACGAGGCAGTCGAAATCACTTCCAATGAATCAAAGACAATGTGAGGTCACACGACTTGTTCAAAAAAAAAAGACAAGCAAAAAAAAAATGAATGAAAAGAAAAATGATGAAAGAAAAGAATATAGCAATAAAAAGAAAAAATGATGATGAAATAAAGCGAGAACAAAGTCGTGTGATAATGAATCAAAAGAATAAAAGGTGAGCGACTGCCATGTCCGAAAAAACCTCATTGATTCCTCAACCATCTTAAAATTCCTTGTGAGGGATGAGCACTCATGTTGAGTTAATTGAACTTAGGAGTGGAGAACATCACGAAGGGGGCGGGCACTAAATAATTTTGAGCCTAAAAATCCTTTGTTTCAAAAAACCATGAACCCGGCCAAGTTACAACCCTTAAAAGTCCTAATTGAAGTAGGGTTTATTTCGAAAACGCACTCCAATGAGATAGTGTTTACTGACTCTCAATGAAGCGTAACACATGTATGTTGGTATTGTATGCCCGCTTTGCATTCCATTCACAAGAGGTTGTAACCTCATTTCATAAAAAGTTTTAAACTTCAAGACTATCATAGGCTTTGTATTAGAATTGTCATTCTTAGAATTAACATTCTTTTGCATACAAAACATTTGCTTAAACATCAAGGAAGTTTCCATGATGAGAATCCATAAAGAGTTTGATCATGTCAAAGTAAAAGAGACTTGAGAATTCCGTAAAGTAAAAAGCTATCACTTCAGAGATCAAAGCAAGTTGGTTGAATACTCCGTTGAGCAGGAGCAGTGGATACTCTATTTGTTTGATTACCCTAAAAGTTTTGAACACTCTTCTGAGTATGGAAAAGTTACTTCCATGATTTGTGGGATCTTAAGGGAAGTAAACTTAAGGAGTCTGATAAGATGAATATAATCAGGGGCAATCACGACGAGGAATCTCTCTCGTGAGTTCAGCCTATCTGGGGCAATTAATTCGAGGTTTAACCTCTCAAATTCAACCAATCAGGGGCAATCAAGTCGAAGTGTGATCTCTCCAATCCACTTAATCTGGGGCAATCCAATCGAGGAATCTCTCTCAAAATCCAGTCAACCAAGGGCACAATCTTTTGGGAATCATCATTCACTTGTAATGTGACCATCACATAATGAAGAAGTATCATAATGATTCCCCAGCAAGTTACTCTCCCCCAAGCATAGGAGTTTATTTCTCCTGAGACTTTATTCCTCCCCAAGCATAGGAGTTTATTTTTCCTGAGATTTTGTTCCATTTTTCAAGCATAGGAGTTTATTTCTCCTCGAGTTGTCCCAATCCTCCCAACAAGGGTTCCTCATCAATATTTCTCATCCCCAACATGGTGAATTGAGGGAATCTCCTCAAGCTAAAAATTCTTCGAGCTATGGCACATGGTGAGAAGTCAAAGTTTTCTTCGAGTCAACAATCAGAAGTGCATCCCGCAAGTCAAAGTCCAATGTTTATTGGCACCCCCACAGAATTCTTAACACTAAGGGGATTCTCCCTGGTGTTTACCTCTCCCGAGGTCAAAGATGAAATTCAATGGAATACTCCCCGAAGGGACCCCAATGATTTTGCTTCTCTATCACACTATTGCCTTTATCTGGCGCATTGCATATAGTAATCATTGCATTCACATTGCATCTACAAAAATGCGTAGCATTTCCATGAAAATGGAGCATTACGCTAAAGAAAAATTCAAACATGCATCAATGCATAAGCCAGTTTGTGTACGCTCCAAGGGCACAATATAATATATCCCCAGAAGAAGTCTCATTTTCTCTCTCCAGTGTGGATTGAATACAAAGTCTTTCTTCATCAAGATCATTGTTTCATTGGTTATTTCCCATTTGCAGAGATCAATCATTTGGATAAACCATACTTTGTGTGTGGCAATTCAAGTGATTGTCACTTTTGTAGAATTACACCCGCCTTTGGCCTGAGGGATCCATGTAATTCGTATGCTTCGCAAGCGTCAATGTTTCCTTGCAAATACAGTGTTTGATAACATCTCCAATAAGAGTCTGGTCATTACTAGTCTTCTTGCAGTCAAGTCCAATGATTATTGGCATCCCTTTCAAGTCCCGTGGTTATGGGCATCCTTTGGTCAGGTCTAATATTGTTTAGTCCTCCCCGTTCAAGTCCGGTGGTTATCGGCATACCCCTTCAGATCTAATGAGATTCCAACCATCGAGTTGTGAGTCCCTTGTTTTCCGACCTAGAGTCGTGAGTTTCTGACTTTTCGTCATGAAGATTCCAGCCATCGAGTTGTGAGTCCTTTGTTTTCCGACCTCGAGTCGTGAGTTTCCGACTTTTTGTCGTGAAGATTCCAACCGTCGAGTTGTGAGTCCTTTGTTGTCCAACCGTTGATTTGAGAGTTCTGAGATTCCAACCGTTGAGTTGTGAGTTTTGGGGTTTCCGACCTCGAGTCGTGAGTCTTTCAATCTTTGAGTTGTGAGTTCTGAGTTTCCGACTTTTAGTCGTGAGTGTCCTAACCTTCGAGTTGTGGACGTTTGTCGTATACTCCCCAAAAAGTGTTCTGGCAAACTAATATTTTGCACCACCCTATTATAGGCATTACAAGGCTTTTTCTTTCCTTCGAGGAAATCCTACGGGAATATTACAGTTACTTGCTGAAGCTTGTTAAGTGGAGGCATCCAAAAAGAAAAAAAAGAAATGATACAAACATCTGTCACCTGGAGCGCAAATTTTCTGGTACTTTGGTATTTAATCTTCTTCTACCTCGAATGTTCGAAAGGCTAACGCCAATCTCACCTTCAGGTTTAAGACGATTAAATAGGGGCAGCTGTTGCACCCCAAAATTTGCCCATATATTTATTTTTTAACTGGCTTAAACTTTGCATTTCATTTACATCTCTCCATTAGGGTATTAATATACATCATGCATCATTAATCAATAAAATCAGCATGGGATCGAGGATGTAGAAGAGGAGGGTTTCTTCATTGCTTCGAGACTATAATATTAATTCAAGCTTGTTGTGAACGGATCTTTCATCAATCATGGTTGGTGGAGTTGAGGTTTGATATATTGGTTATTGTGGATTTCCCCTGCACCAAGATGCAAAGTCATCTTCATCAAGGTTATCAAGGGCGGTTGGATTACGATTGCCATCTGTTATGCTAAGGATGCTACGAGCCAAGTGTTGTTAAATCTCAATATCTTTGG
The DNA here is from genome assembly GCF_029867415.1 of Vicia villosa. Lineage (NCBI taxonomy): Eukaryota > Viridiplantae > Streptophyta > Magnoliopsida > Fabales > Fabaceae > Vicia > Vicia villosa. The sequence continues at coordinate 54,011 of NW_026706553.1, read as the reverse complement.
CTCTTCTTCATCAACATGCGAGACTAAATTTTTTAGCGGTCATCGGCTGAGGTCCATTTGTATGGGGAGTTTCATATCAAGGATATCTTCATGATCATATCTCTTACTCTACTTCATATCACTTTCAAGGAATCTCGAGACTTTCTTTTTGTCTATGAGAATCATCATTCGAAGAAGGAAATAACAGAGGTATGGCTCGAGACATTGAATTTGCGGAATATGTAGGATCAAGACACGGTTTTTCTTTCAAGATGCTTGTCATTTGCAAAATAAGTCACTTGCAGAATTAAAGATTTTTTACTGAAGTTGATTAAAGATCATCACCTCTCAAGGTTCAAAGGATTAAATATTCAAAAGAGAAGATTAAATTCATGTGCACCATGGCTTTTTTTCCAAATTCAAGTTCAACTTTAATGTACATATCCAAAAAAAAACAGTGTCCATTACATCATTTCAAATATCTCTACAAAACTACACAAAAAGAAGGTCCTAAATCTTAGACATCCATCTTCAAAGCTTATTCCATAGATCCTCCACGATATGCTACAACATAGATCCTCCACGATATGCTACAAAATCCTGAGCCGAAACAAGCTTGCACAAGACAACCTCTCCAAGATAAACTCTATCCATGCGAAAAGCCTGCTGCACTGGTTCTGTCCTCCCTGCAACACACAAAAAATCCACATCAGTTCAAAACATCATCATGAAGTTTGCAGCAAGTACTTAACACATATGAATACACTTGAGTAAAAAAGGAGACAGAACAAAGCAAGTTCAATGCTGCAAGTTCAAAATAGTTCACCACTTAACGCACACATTCAGCAATACACATAAATAACCATTCTCTTCACTGTCTCAAACAGGACTCATAACAGACCTTTATGACCACTTCTAACATTGCAGCCCCTAACCCAAAATGGTCCCTGTAATTCCATCCAGAAAAACTCATATCCAGTTTCAAAACCAAAACAATTTTCCTAACCAATTCTAAAAGCCAGCAACTTCTAACAGAAATCCAAAACAACTACCATCCACCAAAACAGAAAACTGACTCAACTGAATTCAAACAACAGTTCAAACCAGTCTTTAACAACCCTATAACTAACTAACAGTCACTATGTTTGCTAACAGTTCCAATCCCTAACTGTTTTCCCAAACTAACCATATGACAAACTCCCTAACTAACTTTTGTAACCACTTTTCCTAACCTTTTTAACCCTCCAACTGAATCCTAACCACTTAAACCAGGTCACTAACTTATAACCTCTCTTTAACAGACTTTCACATAAAAACAGAATCAGTAACTAACTAACTAACAACCAACTTCTAACAACTCTTTCTCACACTCTAACTGCCAGCTCATAACTAACCTTCTAACTGCCTTATAACAGATTAGTAACTGACATTTAACAAAAAAAGGGGGAGAATAGAAACGAACCTTCTCAGAATCTCTTCCCTCAACCTCTATATAAGTCAACACCTTCATCACTTGCAGGCTCTGGACTCTTCTTTCCACCTTCTTCACAGTTCATCACTCATCATCATCTTCTTCTCATCTTCTTCACCTCTATATAACACCATCTTCATCATTCTTCAAGGACTTCACTCACTTCTCCACAGACCATCTTCTTCTCTCTACACTTTCTCCCAATCTTCACTTCTTCACCGACCTTCATCCATTTTCTTCACACAACCTTCAATCAAAATCTTCTCCCATCTTCAATAATCACCTTCCTCAATTCAATCATCACAAAGAAAAACCAGAAAGAATCATCATCTCCCAAACAGAAAACCAACACAGAACCAAAGAGAAAAAAAGAGGGAGGAGATCGATACCTGTAACAAACTTTTCTGGATCTCGCGTCTTCATCTTTCTCTCGTCATCTTCATCACTTCATCAAAAACTTTGCAACCTCCATAGCTTCAATCTCAATCATCATCGTCATCAACTACACACAGAAATTCGCTCTCAATCTCTGCAAACAACGAGAACTCAACAATGCGAAGAAGAAGAGGAGAAGAAAGAATCGAAAGGGAGAAATTACACAAGCTTACCGAAATTGTTCTGAACCAAGAAACGCGTAGCGAGTTTGAGGATTGATTTTGAGAGCTCGATTCAGAATGGAGACGTGAGAGATTGCGCGATTGAGAAAGGATTCGAAACAGAGGAGATGAGAGTTGTGTAGAGTAAGGTAGAAGCGTTGTCGTGCTCGTGGATTCACGGCGGAGAGGGACGGACCGATCGGAGAGAGATCTCCACCGCTGCGGCGTTACGAGTGAGGAGAGGGAGAGAGTTTCTTAGCGTGAATCTTAAAGGTCACAATCCCTAACCTAATCCCCTTTTCTTTCTCATTATTTAATTTATTTTTTTATTATTTTTTTAATTGATGAAATTGTTAATTGAAAAATATCTGAACAAATAAAATCATGGATCACCAAAAAGCATCTGGGCCGAATCACTACCACTTTGGTGGCTGAAGAAAAAACAATGAACAATAGCTTGGGCCGATTTTTCGCCATTTCACCCCAAGGCCCAATGCTGCGCTATTTTTTGCCCCTTCACAAAATCTATAACAAAAATAACTTTGGGCTAATTCTGACTGGGCCATGCGCCAGTTTTACTAGGCACACCACTATTTTATGACTGAACCCCCTGTGCCACTCAAATTCATGCTAGATTTAGGTTTTGGTTCACATAGTTTTTTTTCTTGTTTTTTAGGTGATCTCAATGATATAGAAAACAATAAAAATATTAGTTTTAGGATTAATGGGTTTTTAGTGTATTTTTAGGTTTGAATTAGATTTCTCTTATTAACAAAAACTCATAAAAATAGTAGTATTTTTTAGGTTAACTTTGTATTAATGCTTGAATTGTTTCTTTTATTCTTTTGTATCATTTACATGTTAATTTTTGTATGTTTTTTGGTATGATTTTGTTGTGTGACTTTGGCCATATTTTGGCCTATTTTGTTAATACCATTTTAATGCTCCCTTTAGAATTAGAAGTAGGAATTAGAATAAATTAGGCTAGAAAATAGGTTAGTCTCCCCTCTTTCATTCTTTTTTCTTTTCAACTTTAAAACATTAATAAATAAAGAGGCGAATCACATTAAGAAAGTGGTAGAGAAATGAGTGGGATTCATTCCCTAATCTGTTTCTCAATCACTTAGTGGCATAGAAATGAGTGGGATTCATTCCCTAATCTGTTTCTCGGTCACTATTTAATGGGAGAGAAATGAGTGGGATTCATTCCCTAATCTGTTTCTCAAACATTAGTTAATGGGATAGAAATGAGTGGGATTCATTCCCTAATCTGTTTCTTGAACATTATATAATGGGATAGAAGTGAGTGGGATTCATTCCCTAATCTGCTTCTCGGTCATTATACATTTTATGTGATTCTAATCGCAAAGTAAATCCCCTTAAAAAATACTCAACCAAAAACATTTAAAACACTTAATAAAGGCTCGAATTAAAACAAAGTGACGAAGTGGTGCGAAACCTTGTATTGGGTTTTGTTCACCATGTAGTTACATAAAAAACACAAACCCAAGTTCACTCTTTTGCCTTGTTAGGCGCTTAAGAACAAGTTAAGTCCTTTCCAAAAGTAGGCGTATAAGTCTCCAAAGGTCGAGCATCGTGGATTGTGACCTTAACCGCTGTTCAACTAAAAAACACAAAACAAATGGAAACTATGGAGCCGAACTACGGTCGTTCTGATTCCTGAAAAGGATACGTAGGCATTGGGTCGCGGGGCCTAAGCGAACACACTTGTAAATAATTCCTTCTTTTCCCCGTGTTTCTTTTTCATTCATTTGCATTTAGGTTTAGACATAGTTAGACACCCTTTAAATAGAAACAAACATAGGTGGATACCATCGAGTACGATGGGCGTGAGGGGTGCTAGCACCTTCCCCTTGCGTAACCGACTCCCGTACCCTGTTCTCTGGTCGAAAGACCTTGTTCTTGTTCCGAGTTAGGTTTCTGATATTCCTTTCCCGCGATGGGATGAATATATTAGTGGCGACTCTGATTCCATTTTTCGCGGTAGCGACACTATGTCATTAAAGAATTACAGATGAAATTAAGCATTAATTTGTCAAGAATAATCCAATTTCCATAGGGTATCCCTGGTACTAGGTGATATCTACTATGAAATACTCCTAATTAAGCATTGTCACTGATAGTACTGCCTAATAATCAATCATACATCAATTCTCAATTTCTATGAAAGAGAAAGCATTAGGCATAAATTAAGAGTAAATCAATTATGTCAAATTCATGTAATTACAAGGTTCAAAGTAAAATCATCAACAAATCTAAATAAGGGACACCCCATAACATTGGGGGGTTTAGCTACTCATAATATTCAAGAAAAATAAAATATCAGATGTAGACATTACGGATAATATGATGAAATTAAGTCTTCAATCACAAAAAGTTCATGAAAACCTTGATTCCCCACATAAATCTGAGTTCCCCCACCTTTAAAAAGAGTTTTTTCAGTCAAAAATCGCCCAACCCTTGAAAAATTCGCTTTCTGGAGCTAAATTCTCAAAAATTTGGATTTTTTGCGATTATGGGAGCCCTTATACGTATGGTGTTACCATACACGTATGGGGGTTGTATAGGGCATGATTGTTGCGTATGACAGGTTCACATACGCGTTTGGCCCGCTGCCATACGCGTATGGGCAGAAATACGAAAATTTTCAAATCTGATACACGTATGAAATTGCTTGATACACATATGAACATAGTCGAATTAGCCTTTGGTGTCTTCATAAAAGTTGTAGCCCTTGATGTTAGCTTTCATTTTCTTCTAGTCCCACGTCATTCCGAGTTACGATGCTCTAGTTATCATCAAAATACCACATGCCTATCATGATATAAAACATGTTCTAGATTTGATATGCATATGAAATGGCTTGATACGCGTATGAACAAAGATGAATTAACCTTTAGTGTCTTCATGAAATTTGTAGTCCTTGATGTTAGCTTTCATTAGTCGTCAGTCCCAAGTCATTCCGAGTTACGACGCTCTAGTTAAGATCAAAATACCACACTATATCATGATAAATAAATAAATAAATAAATGCTGAAAAATAGACTTTCCCAATCTTTCTGAAAATTCTCCGCGTTTCTTTTCTGGCTATATCATTGACTTCCTAAGAACTACAAAATACGTTAACCATTCCAAAAGGAACAAAAATACAAAGAATGAATAAAACATAGATAAATACGAAATTAAAGAAACTAACATATAAACCACTTAAACTACATGAAAAATGAAAATAAGTCGCCTACTTTCACCTTTTAAAAAGATAATAACTATAGCAGAAATGGTGACTGATCAAATATATATTTAGAGTCAGAGTGTATAGAGTTCAAAATATGATGACCTCACACGTCACTTCTTCAGAGTCAGAACCTATTAGCATTCATCTACACACTAAACAAAATCATTATGTTACAAAATTATTCTCTAAAAGACAATATACTGTTATCATCAAAACTAATGACCAGATGTCGAACTAAATATTGTTCTTACAATCTCCCCCTTTTTTATGATGACAAAACCATATATTTTGATTAGCAGTTTTTACTAGGTTTAATTGCATAAAACATATCAGAGTGAACTAGAAAGCTTCCCCTGAGTTTTATACTATAAAAAATTCTCTCAGCTTGTTCACAGGCTCCCCTTTAGTTCAAGACTTATAAAATAATATTGATACATTACAAAATTTAATCAACGTGAAAGGAATAATTTACTGGTTAAAACACTATTAGAATTTGATTGGAATTTCCTGGTTCGTCGTCTCATAGCCCGACTACGTACACTATTAGAATCTGATTATACATTCCTGGTTTGTCATCTCAGAGCCTAGCTTGCTATCAGAACATATGTGACATCAAAGTCTAGTTGGATTTCCTTTTATCAAAGGTCTAGTTAACAACTCTTGGTTTTCATAACATGATAAATCTTCATAATTTCTTATTCTCTGTTAAATGATCATCTAAATTGCCTGATTATAAGTGTTCAATGAACTTTTTTCAGAGTTCCTAATCAATCAAACATTGTTAAAGGCAAAATATATCAGAATATATGTATGGGATTAGAATTGGAAAATAGGTATATCTTCAAAGAATGGTTGACATCATAAATTCTAGCTTGAAGTCTGTCTCAGCTTCAACATTGAACAACTTGTCTTGCCTATATAAACTCATTTTGACCACTTCATTTTCCTTCTTGATCTCTTCCAGAGTCTTCAAAATCACCCGAGGCATATCTTCAGAACCAGAAGCAGATAACTTCTCCATCTTAGAATTAGTCAAGATCTCAAAAGTAGGTTCAGAAGCATCAAGAGTTGGAGCCAGAATCTTTGGTTGTTAAGCATAGGTTTCTTCTATCTAAATTTCTACTTTCTCTGATTCAGTCATGATCACTTCAAGTTCAAGAATAGGAAGAAGAAGAAGTTCTTCACACTTCAGCAGCAGAGGGTTCATAACACCAACCAATCTAGAATGAAAAATCTTCTGAGAGTCTTTAAATTAGATTTCCTTTAACTCCCGGGAGCGAAAATTAAACCATCTTATGAAGTCATTCCATAGAATTTCACTCTCAACAGGATTTACAATTTAGATATCATAAGTGTTTATCAGAATCTCTTCTCCAAGGTCAGATGAGAGAGGAATGTAAGTTTAAGAGTGCGCCTAAGAGGGGGGGGGGGGTGAATTAGGATTTTGAAGATTTATCCGGTTTTAGAATACTTGTACTTATTTTTGGTTAAGTGTTTGAAGATTTTTGAATGGTTCTTTTCTTTTCTTGGTAATAGTGATGAAAGTGGTAAAATGCAGAAAAGTAAAGAACACAATGATGTATACTGGTTCCCCTCACAATCCGAGAGTACTCCAGTCCCCTTTCAACATGAAAGAGATTTTACTATTGTTAGATCTTTGTACAAGCCTACACAAGACTCCTCCTACAATCTTCTAACAAAACCACCAAGAACAATCCTCTTGGATTTTTCACTAACTTGTTTCCAACAATCCTGGACAACAAGATCTCAACCACCAAGAACAATCTTCTTGGATTTACTATCTTGATTATGAGAACAATCCTCTCACTAATCAATAACCCTTGCTTTCAACAATCCTGAATAGCAAGTCAATAATAATGAATATATTTGAGTAGAAATGTTAATGAACATATATCAATCTATAAGATTGATCTTCTCTTTCAAGCAAAACAATTTACAATGATATAATAGTGCTCAAGTGTTTATGTATGAATGAGAAACTTTTCTAACAATGTGTAGAAAAAGTTTCAATGAAAGTTCAAGTATTCTAAAACCGGATAAATCTTCAAAATCCTAATTCACCCCCCTCTTAGGCGCACTCTTAAACTTACAATTGGTATCAGAGCAGGTTATAGGTAACCTGTTCCTAAAGATCCAGAATGGCTTCCGCAAATCAAAATCCAGTTTTTAGAGATGGTGGTAGTAACAACAAGCCTCCATTATTTTGTGGTGAATACTTTGACTTTTGGAAAATCCGAATGAAGGCTCACTTAGAAGCACAAGGAGAAGAAGTATGGGAAGCAGTCCAAAATGGTCCCTTTGTTCCTACAACTGTTGTCGATGGTGTTGAATCAACAAAGCTTAAAGTTTCATGGAATGATGATGATAGAAAGAAGGTTCTTGCTGACAAAAAGGCGGTCAATCTTCTTCAAGGTGCTCTTAGTATGGATGAATTTTTCCGAGTATCGGCATGTACAACCGCAAAGGAAATATGGGATACTCTTGTAGAAACTCATGAAGGTACCACCGAAGTTAAAAGATCAAGATTGAATACCTTAAGTCAAGAATACGAACTGTTTAGAATGAAGCCTAGAGAAACCATTCTCGAATTGCAAAAACGATTCGTTCATTTGACAAATCACTTGAAGGCACTTGGTAAGACCCTCACTAGCGAAGAACTAAATCTAAAAGTGCTTAGGTCTTTAACAAGAGAATGGCAACCGAAAGTAACGGCGATATCCGAGAAAAAGAATCTATCAAAGATGACTTCTGCAACCTTGTTCGGTAAACTTCAAGAATATGAAACAGAACTCGGAAGACTTGAAACTCATGAAATTCAAATAAAAGATTCAAAAGATATTTCCTTGAAGACAAGGGTCAAGCATCATGATAGCAATCAAGAGGATGAATCCACTAGTGAAGAAGATAATGAGTTTATCAAAAAGTTTGAAAAATTTCTAAGAAAAGAAAAGAAAAAGGAGATCATTAAAGAGGAAGCACCAACAAGGAAGATTAAATGCTTTGAATGTGGAGAAAGAGGACATGTCAAAAGTGAATGCCCTAAACTTGAAAAGAAGGACAAATACTTCAAGAAAAATAAGGATAAAAAATCAAAGAAAGCATATGTAGCATGGGATGACAATGAAATAAGTTCATCTTCAGATGAAGAACATGTGAATCTTGCATTGGTAGCAACACACCATTCTGATGATGAAGACAATGAGGTTAGTAATGAATTTTCTCTTTCTGATAATGATGTTCAAGATGCTATAAATGAATTGTTAAATGAGTGCAAAATTCTCTATAAAACTATCTCATCTCAAAAGAAAATAATATCATCTTTAGAAGAGAAGGTTAAGATAATTGAAGAAGAACAAAAAGATGACAAAGAAAAAATAATTAGTCTTCAAGAAAATAGTGTTGCATGCAAGAATTGTGAATTACTTTCTTTTCAAATTGTTCAAATAAAGAGAGTCCTTGAAAGGTATGAAAAAGGACAAATTGGGTTGGAAGGTGTCCTTAGGCAACAAAGATTCCCTAATGATAAAAGTGGTCTTGGATATGCAAAGTCTAAACCAAGTACTAGTAAAACTATCTTTGTGAAGGCAGGTGAACAATTCAACAAATTGGATAAAGCACAAAAGGTTTATCATCATCCTAAAAGGTTTCCTAAAAAGAAACCATATGTTCCTAGATATAGAAGTAACTTTGAACCTACTTGTTTTTATTGTGGTATTATTGGTCATACACCTAATGCTTGCTATGTAAGCAATTTCAGTGTGGCAAGTGGTCATTATGTGTGGGTTAAGAAAGGAACTAACTATGATGGACCCAAAGCACATTGGGTACCAAATCAAACTTAATTTGTTTTGTAGGTTTGCTTGAGGACCACTTAAAATCTATGATGTTTTGTCAAGTGGTGGTTCTAAGCATTTGATGGGAGACATAAACTAACTTTCAAATCTAGTTATAAAGTCCAAGGGTGATTTCACATATGGAGAATACCTTAAAGGAAGAATTCTTGGCAATGACAAAGTTGGAGTACTAAATTTCATATCAATTGAAGACTTACTTTATGTTGCAAGACTAAAGCAAAATCTTCTAAGCAAAAGACAACTTTGTGACAAAAGCTTCAAAATAATATTCACCAAAGATGAATGTTTGATGAAGTCACTCATGAGGTAAAACTCATAGGTAAAGAATTAATTGTGTTCATATTTTATATTAATTTATCTTTTTCCCATCCTTTTTGATAATGACAAAGGGGGAGAAGATATTTGTGTATATGTGTATGCTTGCTTGTCTCTAACATTTGCAGCCACAAAGAAGTAAAATTCACTCTAAATCAAGGGAGAGCTTTGATCAAGGGGGAGTTATCAATTTTAGGGGGAGCATTCACATAAGAGCATTACACTTCATATTTCAAAGGTTGTCATCATCAAAAAGGGGGAGAATGTGAAGGCAAGCTTCTACAAATACTATGTTTTGATGAAGACAACTATCATGAGCATGCATCAATAAAGGATGAGCAAAAAGATCAAATTAGCTATGGTTCAAGATTGCAACTTTCATGAAGATTAGCTTTGGTTGATTGATCTTCAAGTCATAATGGTACAAGTTAAATACTTTTACATTGATATTCCTTAGTGCTCAAAAATCATATAAACTTTCATACATATGCATGCCCAAACTCATATATGCATGGCATATGTTTCCAACCTTGAAAAACATGCATTTTTACCTTTTAAGTTGAGGTAACCGGTTACCAACATTCATGTAACCGGTTACATTGCTGACAGTAGCTATTTCTGGGCATTTTTACTTGATGTAACCGGTTACATCATTTTAGGTAACCGGTTACATGATCGTATTTTTGAATTTCTGGGCTGTAACGTAACCATGTAACCGGTTACATGTTTTTAGGTAACCGGTTACACCTGAACCAGTGGCAACTTTTCATGTTGAATCTGTCCCAAACGAATTCATCTTTCAAATCTTGAACCATTGCATTGTTCTATCAATATGCAACCATTCTAAGAGGCATATAGTCACATATAAATACTATACATTTCAGATTTACAATTTACCTCTTTCATTACAATTTACAAACCTTATTCTCACAAATATTTTCAAACAAAGTGTTCATCATTCATAAACTTACAAGGAACACTTATGTTATTTTCAGGTTGGATAACTTCAACATCTTCCAGAATCTCATCTTCAAAATCAGATGAAATAGAGATAATATCTACTTAAGTATCACTAGAGCTACTAGAGGGGGTTGAATTATGAAATAGTCCATCTCAGTTTTAATAACTAATATATGGATGACTTTGGCCGTGTCATTTGGTGAAGGAGGATCATGTGAAAAAGAATTAATTTCTGGATGGAATTTCAGGGTAGATGTTTAACAAGTGGTGGTTGTTTCTGAGGTGGAGTTTATGTTTGTGGTTGTCTAAGTTGGGATAAGAGGTTCAAGAATTTCTGGTGGATAAGGTTTAGGTATAATGGTTCTGGAAGGTTGGAAATATGTGCGTAAGGGTTTTCACAGTTGAGTTTCAGACACATATGGTGGAGTCTCTAATGGTTGTTGGTTGGATGGATCAGTTTGGCGTGAAGAAAGTGGAGATGTAGGTTGAGAGTGAGAAGATGAATTATCATTTGCATTTTGAAATATAGGCAAAGCAATCTCAATAGAATTGGACTTACTTGGAGAATTTTGAGGAGGAGAATAAGCACCATTTACAAACCCTTCAGCTTCAACTGCTTGAACTTTCTCTAGGGCCTTCTTGCAGAACCATAAGTTTTAACCTTCTTAGTTCCAAAAGGACCGACACCAATGCTCTTGGGAATTTTCTATTTCATCTAACAAGAGGTTCTACAAGATCTTTAGAAAGATCTTTAGGATGACCAGATTCCAAAGAGCCATAAATAATACTCTCGAGAATAGCTTCAGGAAGATAATTTTGAAAGTTTTTGACTTGATATAGAAGAGTGTCAGGAGCCACGCTAGGTTTCTCCATATGATCCACACACATTTCCATATAAGATAGAAGAGCATCTAGAGGATCATTTATTGTTAATTAGGGATAGTCATCAACTATATTCCTCATAGAACATATTTCTTTTGTGTCTAGAACCATAGGAGGATCAATGACCACATCGATTAGAGACACGTTCTTCAGATTCCTCCCATTGAAAGGTTTTCCAACAAATGTCATCGGTTCTTCATCTTGTGATCCTGATTCTGATCATGTAGGGTTTCTATCAGTTTTCTTTCATATATGTAGCAGTGAAAAATTGAGAACGAGGTCATTGGATTGACCAGACTCGTATTTTAGTGAAAGTCGCCACCGCGTTTTATTGTTTCCAAAGGAAATGAGAAAATAACGAAGTAAAACCCAAAGAAGTTTTTGAATCAAAAACTAATAAAATAAACAAAGATCTTAGGTTCGGGAGTTGGTTATGAAAGGGGGGTGTATTAGCACCCCTCGCATTTGTAGTACTATACAGGAATGCCTTTGAAAATATATATCATTGTTATTGTTGTTTTTTTCTTTTGTGAAATAGAGTGGGATGTTGAGTGAATAGTTTTATTAAAAATGTGTTCGGCAAGACATCGCATCTTGTGCCTACATACCCCTTTAACAATAGGGAAGTCATAACATTTGTAAATAAGGTTTTTTAATTATTTAATTTTAATTTTCGTATTAATTAAATATTCATTTTTTAAATAGTCAATTTTTCATTTTATGCACTTTTTAGTCAAAAAAATCAATAAAAATCCTAAAATATTCAAAAAAAATCCAAAAATTAAGTTTTAATGTTGATTTGTTGTTTAAAGCATTTTTTTACAAAATCAATTTGAGTTAATGTCTTAATTAAGTTTATTTGTTTTCCTTTTCCATTTTACCCTAATAATTTTAATATTACATACACCAACAATTTGGAACCCTATTCTCTAAGATTCTTTCACGAACAGTAACCCTTATACCCAAGTTCACGTACATTCCCATCAAATTCTTCTAACCGGTAAATTCTTTTTCACGGAACACCCATACCACCTGTATATTCCCATTCACCATATACTAACAACCTCCCAATTTTCTAACCTTTATTTTCAATCTTTCCAATCTCAAAAATAACATAAACTTGTATATGTATTTTTTATTTTTTTATTTAATGTAAATCACACTTAAATAACACAACCTCAATATACTATGCATAGTTTCTTTTGTTTTTGTTTATTTCTATAGAAAAAAAAAGAGAAAAGAAAGAGGAAGAGGAACGTTTCGGACAACATTCGATTTCCCCATCGTCGACAACTTCAAGCCGCGAGCCACCGCATCAGATCCGTAACCGAGCGGCCATCATACACGGCGGAATCGCAGCGGTGTCCGGCCGACCACCACGTGCAGCAACATCCTCTAATCTGGCCTCCGATTTGCCTTCGGTCTCAGCACACCGAACAGCCGCTCAACGCCGCTGCGTCTGCACAGTCACCGTGGCCATTCCGGATTCACCGTCGGTGGTGGTATTACTTTTATTCTTTGCTTTATCATATTGTTTATTATTTCTGTGGATCTTATTTTGAATAAGAATCATGATGATGTGGGTATGGGTGGTCCACTTTGTTCTTAAGAGCTTATAGAGAAGTGAGAAAGAATGAGTTTCATAAGGAAGAAGGACTGCTTTTATTGTTGTTTAGCTTTTCAATGTGAGAGAGGAAATATTTTCTCTCATGGATAGAAACAATTATTTGGTACTGCTACTTCACTGCTTTCACACAATGAGCAATTCTTGTACTTTCATTTAATTCTCTTTTTTTTTCTTTATTCATTATAACTGCCACGTGGCAACGCATGACTGGCTACCTTTTAAAACAAAATTAAAAAAAAAAAAAAGAATAAGTCCAATAGTGTTATGAAATTCACCAAATCAATATAGAGATGAATGATACATGAAGGAGAGAAAGAGAAGAGAAAAAGCAACATTGTATTATCATCTTCCAAATAGTTCACTTTACATTGCAAAGTGGTATCTATTTATAGGACATTAGGAACATGAAAAATCATAACCTTACTATACCACTTAATAAGGAATATGAAGATGAAAGATAAGAATATATATGGACATCTACAATATTTATTCATAACACTCCCCCTTGGATGTCCATTGAGGATATGGCTCGTTAAAACCTTACTAGAGAAAACCCAGTGGGAAAAATTCTAGTGAAGGAAAAAGAGTACAATATCCCTTGAATGTGAATTGCCTCGTTAAAAACCTTACCAGGAAAACCCAATGGGACAAAACCACGGTGAAGGAAAAAAGAGTGCAAAACATATGTATTTCTCCCCCTCACGCAGACATTTACATGTGAGACGATATTCTTTGTAGTCGTTGCTTAAAATGTCTTCTTCGAAGTGACTTCATGTAGTGGTAATAGTTATGCAGGATTTTATGAAGTTGTTTCCATGATTTGTTTCATAGATCTCCATGAAATGGTTGTACCATCACATGTAAATAAATAACCTCTTTCTGATCTACCATTGTGAGAATCTGACAAGTAACCTGCATCTCTAAGATAACGAAGTATATGTTTGACCGCTTTCCAATTTCTTCGTATAGGTGAATAATTCTATCTTACTTATAGATTGACCGCAAATGATATATCATGATGTGTATATTTAGCAAGGTGCATTAGTACTCCAATTGCACTAAGATATGGTACTTCTGGACCAAGCAATTTTTATCCTTTTCTCAAGGCCTAAAAAGATCTTTCTCCATATCTAATGATCTAACAACCATATTGGAGTAGGAAACATGTGACATTTGTTCATATAGAATCATTTCAACACTTTTCTATATAGCATTTTGATGTACAAATATTCTTTTGTCCACATGCTCAATTTAGAAACCTAGACATATTTTGTCTTTTCTAGGTCCTTCATCTCAAAATCTTTATTTAAACAATTTGTAGCTTTTGGAAGCTCTTCAGGAGTTTCAATAATACTAATGTCATCCACATAGACAACTATTATTGCAAATACTTTTCCACACCATTTTATGAAAATACAAGGACAAATTGAGTTATTAGTATATTCGTCATTTAGTAAATATTCACTGAGGCGATTATACCACATGCATCCAGATTCTTTCAGCCCATAGAGAGACTTGTTCAATTTTATGTAGTAGTTTTCTCGAGATCCACAACTACGTGCCTCTGGTATATTAAACCCTTCAGGGAGTTTCACATAAATGTCACTATTAAGTGAACCATATAAATAAGATGTCATTACATCCATCATGTTCAAATTAAGTTCTTCATGTGTTACAAGACTAATTAATCAAAAATTGATTGAATCCACTACAGGTGAATATGTTTTTATCAAAATCTATCTTAGGTCTTTGTGAAAATCATTGAGCAATAAATCAGACTTCATATCATTCTTATTTTTCTTTTTCACAAAAACTCATTTATATCCAATTAGTTTCACACCTTGAGGTGTTCAGACTACAGGTCCAAAAGTGAGTCACTTGTAAAGTGAGTTTAATTCTTCTTCAATTGAATATATTTATTTTGGCCAATTCTCACTTAGTCTACAATCTTTAATAGACTTTGACTCATGATCCTCGTTATCATTGATCACTTTTAGCGCTATATTGTATACAAAGACATTGTCAATATTGACTTTATTTGGTTATCTCAATTTCGGTTCCATTGCATTTCATCCATGACATAATTTATCGAGATCTCTTTATTTCATATTTCAAGTACTTGATTTGTTCTTCTGGAACTGAAAATTAAATTAGATCAAAGTGCTCTTAGCATTTTCATATCCTCACTTGGGTCTTCTTTAGTTTCTTTTCTTAGTAGAGGACTTTTAACATTGGAACCGACTTTCATACCACGCTTCAGGCGCATCTACAACTTATTTGCAATATTATCTTATCCAATAGAAGAATCCACTTTGAGTGGAGTATTATCAGCTGATAATTTATTTCATAAACTTTGCAAATGAATTATATTTTGAACTTCTGGTTCATATTGATTTGTACAAGGATCAAGACAACAACTTATTTTAAATTATTCATTTGAACTTCTTGTTCATGATTTCAGTTGTTCATTGGAACTTCTTGTTCATGATTTCAGCTACTTATTCCCTCCCCTTAATATTGGGAAAATTAATTTATCAAGTGATAATCAGCCTACTAGGCTGCAAATCAAGTATTTAATTATTTTCTCAAATTATATCCTCAAAATTGAGATTCATATTAATTATATTTTTCCAATATTCTATCATGACTCATCTTAATGTATTATATTGGAGCAATTGGAATATACACAACACATCCAAATGTTCATTTAGATGAGAAGTATTAGAATAAATTAGGGAGGACTAAGATATAGTATCTTGTTGGTTTAATGTGAATAAATATCTTAATATCATACTTTGGGTGTTTCAAATATATAATTTGAATTGGTGATCTCATAAGTATCAACCATATAATTAACTTTAGACGTCTAAAGAATGGATCTTCGGGTCCATTTTCTTTTTATGAACATGTATTATATGATATTCAATATCAATTTTAATAATATATGTGATACTTATACAAGAATTTCTAAAATATCCAGAAAACAAGATCTTAGTCTAATTAGTTGAGAAAATAATTTCACAAACTTCTAGTTGTGAGTAGAGACATATACATGATATTTTAGTCGATGCAACAATTAATGTCATAAAAATGCAATTTCTCAAATTTTTATTTTCCTTTAGAAACACACAAAAATTGACTGGATTGAAGAAACTTCTGGTTCTTCAATACAAATTATTCACATCATATTATATCCGAGATGACCCAACCGGTTTTACCAACGCCACATTTAAGTGTAATTTGTAAACTATTGGTTTACAATGACATGTGCTTCAATTGTACTAATATAAGTGTAGTACAAACCCGAGAAAAAAGACGGTAGCTTTTCTATTACACATTTTATGTCCAAATTGTGTTGTGTAATACAAAGATATTCAATACCTCAAATATAATTCAAAACCAATATAATAGTATCTCATTATTAAACACTTTAATCAAACACACTCGTATGAACATATTATCATATAATTATCAAAAAATTACCCCTTATAAAATTAACATATTTAATCATACAATATTATATCACTAAAATTATATTGTCATATAATTAATTTGATTTACTATCCTTCAGGGATGCTTGATAAGTTCTTCAGGAACTATATAAATAATTTGTTATAAATAATAATCTAAAAAATAAATAAAATATATAACCATCCTTCTGGGATGCGTTAAAATTATTTGTGTGATTTTTCTGGAATGACAATCTTTTAATGAACATATTACAAATTATAAATTTTTAGATCGATACAACAACAAAAATTTATGAAATCTTTCAGGGATATTTTAATATTACTCTTGCAATATTTTTGGGATGCATGAAGATCATCCTCAAAATCATCCTTCTGGGATACTTCAATATTATTAATTCAATCATTTTAGAATTCGATAATATTATTGAAGCAATCATTTTGGTAATTTTTAACATAATTGACACAATCCTTCTAGGATTCAACAATATTATAGATGCGGCCTTTTAAAGGTGATTGGACATTGAATTATTGTGGAATTCATCAATTATTATAAATACAATAATCGATTAAACTCAACCTTTGAACAATAATTTGGAGATAGTTTAATATTAATCTTTAGTTCTACAAATATCAAATCACTAACTATTTCCATAAACAACGGTCAAGAAAAATTATTCTTTGTGCAATCCTTCAGGGATGTGTTATTAGTATAGATGCAATCCTTCTAGGATTCATTAATATCATGATGAAATTCTTCTAATATTATAGATACAATATTTTAAGGTGTGAGAAATCCTTATTTTAAAACTTTAACTCTTCGGGAATTATATATCACAAATAAAAAGTTTTTTTTTTGTTGTGTGTAGTTCTTCAGGAACTCAATCACAATCACCATTTTTTTATAGTTCTTCAGGAACTCAATCACATTTTGTAGTTCTTCAGGAATTATATATCAAACTCAATATTATCCTTCTAGGATATTTGATATGTTCTTCAAGAACTATATAACAAACTTAATACTATCTTTAATGGATATTTGTTATGTTCTTCAGGAACTATATAACAAACACGTTGTTTTGTAATCCTTTAGAGATTATTGATAATCTAATAAGATATAATATCAAAATTCAACACGGATAATGAGAAAGTAAAATAATAAAATAATTAACTAATATTACCTCTAACAATTAGGGCTTCAATTTTTTTTTTCAAGTTTGGTAGAGCTTCGTGCTGATAACGTGTTATGAAATTCACCAAATCAATATAGAGATGAATGATACATGAAGGAGAGAAAGAGAAGAGAAAAAGCAACATTGTATTATCATCTTCCAAATAGTTCACTTTACATTGCAAAGTGGTATCTATTTATAGGACATTAGGAACATGAAAAATCATAACCTTACTATACCACTTAATAAGGAATATGAAGATGAAAGATAAGAATATATATGGACATCCACAATATTTATTCATAACAGTGCTTTTTACTGATTGAAAAAAGAGGTGCATCCATGTTCATAGCTTTGCATTTTCGTTATTATTGTTTTTTAAAAATAATTTTATAACTACTAAGTAACTAATTTGTTTAGTAAAAAAGATTTTATTTATTTGATTTAGCTATTCATTATAGTTTGTAGATTTAGTTTAATTTGGCTTTTGCATTAACCTTAGTTTAGTGCATTGCTTATTTAGTTATCATAATTAAAAAATATAAATTAAAAATTATTTTTATTTTTATTTTATTTTTTAGAATTTAGTTATAATATTAAATGTTAAATTTCTTTCAAATAGTTCTTGATTCATATTTGTTCATATTTTATTTTATGTTTTGTTACTAACATTTTGTGTTGATTTAGATGTACTACACTTGAAGCATTCATACTATCATGGACGCATATTTACCATTTTATTCCGCAATTTTTACAATTATTTAACTGTTCCTGGTTGTAATAGTTTTAAATTAGGTTTTACACTTCCCGGTTTGTTGTAATCCCCATCCCGAAGCCATGTAATAGCGTAGGAGTTTACTTTCTGCACTTTTTCTTCCGTATATATATTAACTGAACGCTAGCTCATTAATTTCAAGATAAATATCTGAACGCTAGCGCATTAATTTCAAGATAAATATCTGAACATAATACACTTCTCACACACTCACCCTTAGGATACGCCCCTCTCGATTGCCTTACGAATAAAGGTTGTGTCCCTCGAAATGTAGAGGTACCCATTAACAAAGGTCCCTCAATATAAAATCGTCACTAAGTCTCTCGATGACCCTCGATTGTTGCCTACGAAAAAGTGACGATCGTCCCTTCGAACTTGCTAAAGGTACCTCTACCTGTTGCTTTCAACGACCTCGATGACCCTTCGATTGTCCCGAACACGTCCAATCAATAGGACTACCTACCCTAAATGGTAAGGATAGCCCTATCCCTTTCTTAGAAGGATAAAAAGCATAGAAAAAGACTAATTTAGGGTAGTGCTCTTAATATGCCTAGCTCGATTAAAAAACTTTTTCAATACTCTTTCAAAGACTAAGGCTACGCATTTACGCTAAAGTCCTTAAGTCCCTTTTCAACTTAAATCAAACAAAACAAATATGAGCTAAGTAAATTATGAGTCCGTAGACAACTACGGATGAAAAGGGTGTTTACACCTTCCCTTTTCATAATCTACCCCCCGAGCCATTTTTCTTAAGAAAGGGTCTTTTTCTGTTCTTTATACCCTTCCAAGATGTTGGACAAAATAAAAGTTGGTGGCGACTCTTGCTCACCGCAACATTGGTTGCTTACAAAAATAAAAGTCAGTTCACCGAGTTACAAACTGCTTGAGGTGTATGGGGATTCAGCATTGGTGATCCACCAAGTCAATAAAGAATGGGATACTCGAGATGCAAAGCTAATCCCATACCGGGACCTCATACTTGAGTTGATGGCTGAATTTGAAACAATTACTTTCACTCACATCCCAAGGGAAGAGAATCAAATGGCTGACACACTGGCAACACTTTCCTCCATGTTCAAAGTAAATTGGTTGAACCATGAACCACGAATAACGGTTAGACACTTCGATGAGTCTGCCTATTGTCTCACAATTGAGGAGTAGCCTGATAACAAACCATGGTTCCATGATATCAAAAGGTACCTTGAGAAACAAGAATACTCAGAGAATGCCTCCACGATTGACAAAAAGACACTAAGGAAATTGGCAGCTAAGTTCTTCCTGAGTGGAGATATCCTATACAAACAAAATTATGACTCGGTATTGCTGAGGTGTGTGGATAAAAATGAGGCCAAGGATATTATCAAAGAAGTACATGAAGGAACCTTCGGAACCCATGCAAATGGACATTCAATAGCGAGAAAAATACTACGGGCAGGATATTACTGGCTGACAATGGAAGCTGACTGTTTCCAATACGCAAGAACATGTCACAAATGTCGATTCTACGCTGACAAAATACATATGCCGCCTAATCCGTTGAATGTTCTAAGTTCACCATGGCCGTTTGCAATGTGGGGGGTTGACATGATAGGGATGATCAAACCGAAAGCTTCTAATGGACACTAATTCATATTGGTTTCCATAGATTACTTCACCAAATGGGTTGAAGCCGCTTCTTACACCAACGTGACGAGACAAGTAGTCACCCGGTTCATTAAGCAAAACATCATCTGCCGGTATGGGGTTCCAAATAGGATTATCACCGACAACGGGTCAAATCTAAATAACAACATGATGAAGGAGCTGTGCGAGGATTTCAAGATTGAACATCACAATTCTTCACCATACAGGCCTAAAATGAATGGCGATGTCGAAGCTGAAAATAAGAACATTAAAAAGATAATACAAAAGATGGTGAAAACATACAAGGACTGGCACGAAATGCTTCCCTTCGCTCTGCACGATTACAGAACCTCGGTACGCACATCCACAGGAGCAACACCATTTTCCTTGGTTTACGGTATGGAAGCAGTTCTTCCTGTCGAAGTGGAAATTCCTTCATTACGAGTCCTGGCTGACACAAAGTTAGAAGAATCGGAATGGGTAAAAACCTGTTTTGATCAGCTTAATCTCATTGAAGAAAAGCAACTAATGGCTTTGTGTCAATGGCAACTCTATCAAAAAAGGATAAAGAAAGCGTTAGACAAAAAGGTCCGTCCTCGAACTTTCAAAGAAGGTGATGTCGTCCTCAAGAAAATTCTACTACCTCGACTTGATGCCCGTGGGAAATGGACACCTAACTACGAAGGTCCATATGTCATAAAAACGATATTCTCAGGAGGAGCACTTGTCCTCACTACAATGGACGGGGATGAGCTACCACACCCAATCAATTCCGATGCGGTCAATAAATATTATGCCTAACAAAAGCAGGATCATAGGCTATGAGCCGAAGACGAACTACAAAGGATAAGGATTCGTGCAATCATTCACTTCTAAAGACAAAGGATTACTAGGACCCCCGAGAACAAAGGAGCAACGATAGTATTAATATCATTTCTATTTGTCATTTTCTTTTCACACCTTGTACATCCGCCGATTTAAGGCAATATCAATAAAAGTTTCTTTCCTTCATACCGCGCTTTCTCGTTATTTCAATACCGTTTGCAAAGGAAAAAATTTTCATAAACTTTATACTGAATTTATTATGGGGAACTTACAAAACAAAAATTTCAACACAAAAGCAACGAAACGAAACTGAAAAACCTCCGGAAGATAACATACGCCCTACACCGCGATCACTTTGATATATCACGATCCTTTTAGAAAGGATATTTTACAATCACAAGAAACACTATCAACGGATCATTCAAAAACAATCCGAAATAGGATTTATTCTAAACAAAATCCCACACATCTCAAAACTTCTAGACAATTCAAAATGAAGGTGTTTGCATGTTGGCGGCATTATTGGTAAAACATACCTGGTTGTTTGTGTATATGCAGGTTGCATATATGTGTGGAGCTAGTACAAGTTTTGTAGGGAATGTCATGATCGATGTCATGACATCCATGTGTGACAGCAGAAGCTGTTAGTTTTTATTAATTGTGTTTCCTGATTTATCACTTTTATCTGTTTAGAAAACTTTTTATTGAGTGCTGCAATTTTTCGTTCAGAAGATCCTACTGACAGCACATTGTGTAACAGACAATTGGCGTGTGAATTAGGTTAACTTTGTTAACCCTAATGTGTTTCTTAAAAAGCCCAAGGCCCAATACTGCATATAAAAAGAACTGCAATCCTAATTTGGAACGCAGACAAAAGATTGTGTATTGTGAAGAACAGTTGTTTTGTAACTGTCTCTTGTGATCCACGCTATTATCTTTGATGATTGCGTTGGAATTAGTTTGTGTTTTTGTTGTGTCACTCTAAGCTTTTAAGCACGAGTGTGTGTCTCTTGATTGAAGCTTTTAAGCAGATCAAGGTATGTTTTTGAAGTGTGTCTTCTATCTGTAATTGTTTATTGTGTATGTGTAATCACTACTATGATTGAGGGGGAGTGCAATGGAGATATTCCATATCTAGGTAGAACCTAGGTAGAAGGGTCATTGGGTAGTGATTAAGTGATAAGTTGTAAACGGGGGAGTTTAGCTTTGAATTGATACTACTGATAGTGGACTTCATCCCTGGCTTGGTAGCCCCCAGAGTAGGTTGTTTGAACCGAACTTGGAAAACAATTATGTGTGTTCTTTACTGCTTTATACTGTTTGTTAATATTGTCTCTGCTGCGTAATTGTGGATGTCATAACATCCAGTTTGACATCGAGCGTGTGTTACTTGAATTTTCAATTGGCATCAGAGCAGACACCCTGCCTGTTTACATCTGGGTGAGATCTAGGGATAACAAAATTCTGGTACTATGGAGAAGGAACTGTTAGTGTTTGGAAATAGGCCACCTATCTTGGATGGCTCTAACTATGACCACTAGAAACCTCGTATGGTAGCAGTCATTAAGTCAGTGGACAGCAAGGCCTGGAGAGTTGTTGAAAGTGGATGGAAACATCCTGAGAAAATTCTGGAAGATGGAACTACTGTTCTAATTCCTGAAACTCAATGGAGCAAATCTGAAGAAGAGTTAGCGTTGGGCAATTCCAAGGCCCTAAGTGCACTGTTCAATGGTATTGATAAAACCATCTTCAGACTTATACAACACTGTGAGCTGGCTAAAGAAGCTTGGGATATTCTCAAAACAGCACATGAAGGCACGTTCAAGGTAAAGATGTCGAGACTTCAAATACTTACCACTAAGTTTGAAAATCTCAAGATGAAAGAGGATGAAACCATTTATGAGTTTTACATGAATGTCCGCGAGATTTCAAACAACTCTGCAGCTTTATGTGAGAAAATAACTGAAGAAAAATTGGTAAGGAAGATCCTCAGATCACTGCCTAAGCGATTTGATATGAAGGTAACTGCCATAGAGGAAGCTCAAGACATCAGCAACATGAAGCTGGATGAACTTCTTGGTTCTCTTCAAACCTTTGAGTCAAGCATCTGTGAACCTGTTGAAAAGAAGAACAAAAGCACTGCGTTTGTCACCAACACAGGTGATAATTCAAAAGAAAGCAATGGTGTAAGTGATGAGAATTTATCAGACGCCATAGCCATGCTTAGAAAACAATTCAACAGACTTATTAAAAGGGTTTATCAGAAGTCCAGACCCAATGTCAAGAACACTTCCTATGACATCAGTCAGACATATGACTCAAGCAAAAGGTTCAAAGCTGAGGAGAAGCCCTATCTAGGGAAAGGGGTTCAATGTCATGGATGTGAAGGATTCAGACACATTAGAGCTGAATGTCCTACCTACCACAAAGAGCAAAAGAAAGGACTGACTGTTACTTGGTCTGACGAAGACTCAGATTCAGAAAAGGAAACTGCAAAGCATGTCACAATTTCAATAAGAATCTATGAATATAATGATGATTCTAGTGATGATGAGCTAACCTTTGATGAACTAGCTGCCTCGTACAAGAAGTTGTGTAGGGAGAATGCTGAAGTCTGCATACAAGTGGAGAAGCAAGAGGTGATCATAAGAGATCTAGAACCTGAGAAGATTAAACGTCTTGCAACCATAGACTCCCTCAGTAGTGAAGTAAGCATGTTGAACCACAAACTTGATCAAATGACAAAGTCATTCAAAATGCTGAACAATGGATCTGATACTCTAGAAGAAATTCTGGAATCTGGACAAAGATCAGGAGACATGTCTGGAGTGGGAATCGTGGCTAAAGAGGAATTAATCTCTGGACTCAGGAGGATAGAATCCAAGAAGTGTGTGACTAACCAGATGTCAATCCAAATGTCACAACATCAAGGAAACATAATAAGGAGGCACTCAAAGAAAAGTTTCCAGAAGTGGAGGTGTCATCACTGTGGAAGATTTGGTCACATAAAGCCATTTTGTTTCAGACTATTTGGATATCCAGACCAAACTCAACAAGTCAAACTTGATCATGATACTTGTAACAGGAAACAACCTGGGATAGCTAAGAATGTTGCTCTAATAGCACACACTTCTCTAAGGATGCCAACAAAAGAAGACTGGTATCTTGATAGTGGTTGTTCAAATCATATGACCGGGAGGAAGAACTCTTTAGTAGATCTCAAATTGGAAGGAAACAACTATGTAACTCTGGGTGATGGAGATATAAGAGAAGTTAAAGGTGTTGGGAAGACATAAGGGGTGGGTATACCTAATCTAAACAATGTTCTACTTGTACAAGGATTAGCTGCAAACCTTATAAGCATCAGTCAGTTGTGTGATGAAGGATTCAATGCTAGGTTCACCAAAGATGAGTGCATCATCACAAATGAAGCAAATGAGGAAGTCATGAAGGGGTTTAGATCTAAGGATAATTGCTATCTATGGAAGCCTGACACACCTGTCCACCCCTCTGACTACTCCATGATCAAGGAAGAATTAAAAATGTACCATCACGAATTTGATGAATCTAATGATTCTGATGAATCGGATAAAGAATCCTATATTGGTGATCTCACTATAAGTGAACTGTCTACTGGTTTTTCTGAGACCAGTCTAATGAATGAGAAACTGTGTGCAAAAGTAAGGGAATACAGAAGTATCAATAGATTTCTGCTAGAAGAAAGAGTAAGCCTTGTGATGGACATTACAGATTGGGAAAGAAAACTGGAAAAGTCAAATGTGAGCAATGATCCTAAAGGACTGTCTGAAAGCAATGTCACAGAGAATGTTGCAACAACATCTAAAGACAATGTGACAGAAAAGGGTGTGTTTGGTATCTGCTACTAAAACTTATTATAGCAATTAACCAACCTGAGGGAATACTATTTGGGCTTTGTCAAAATCCATGTTTTGAAATTTCCCTCACTCAGTGTGCATATAAAGCCCCCTCAATCCCCTAATATTCTAAAAACAGAAAACCTTCCTAGTAGTTCTACTAGCTACTCTCTGAGATTGATTTACTTCTATTGCTCTCACAAGTGTGAAACAAGTTCTGGTTCTCTAAGGTTCAAAATGTCTCAGCAATCTAATGATGAATCTCCCGTTTCAGACTCAGCGACACTGGAGGAGTCCTCTAACCCTAATAGGGTCCTTAAGGTTGTCCCTTTAAGGATGATTAGCAGTGACAAAGTAAAGGCCACAAAGCCTAAAATGACTCATGCAAAACGATTCAAGGAGGGTATTCACAACAAGGGTACCAAATCCTCAGCATATGCTACCATGGAGGAACTTACTAAAGAAGGATCCAAGTATGTCGATAGCGCAATCACCAGGAATTTTAATCGTATTCTGAAGGAGAATCATCAAGTGCCTGGAATATCTATTCCTCTTCAAACCATAATGGCTGATCCCCTCAATAACACCAATAAGGCTGAGGCTGGTCACACCGTTGATAGTAACCTAGAAATCAACAAGGATGAATAAGGGGTTACTAAGAATACCAATGTCACCGAGGATGTCAATGACATTGACAATAATGAGCACCCTAAGGCCAATACTGAAACTGATACTAATGTGGTAGACTTAGATGAGTACTCCAACGACGAATTACTTACCTCCTTGAATCCGAGTGTAGCCAACAGGCTAATGACAAGAAGAAAAGGCAAAGTTGTTATTTAAGGATCACCAAAAGGGAGCACTCAAGTGAGCAACCCTACCAAAGACACTGTCAGGAAGAAGAGTACTTCTGCAGGTCCTGTCAAGAGCAAAGCTGTTACCAAGAGTAAAGGGGTTGGTCCTTCAAAATCTTGGAGCAGGGTCATTCCAAAGAAAAGAAAAGAGCGGGAAATTATTGAACCTTAATCTGATGTTGAAGTAAATGTCCTTGACATTCCATCAAGGAAGAAGCCTACAACCAGTAAGCTTATTGCTAACATCCCTGAAGTTCCCATTGATAATGTGTCTTTCCACTATGCCTCTAGTGTCAGCAGATGGAAATATGTTCTCCAAAAGAGATTGGCTGTTGAAAGGGAATAAGCTCCAAATGCTCTTGAAAACAAGGAGGTCTTAGAGCTGATTCAAGAAGCCGGACTGCTAAAAACTGTGTGCAATCTTCCCAAATGTTATGAGAAGCTGGTCAAAGAATTTATGGTAAACCTATCTGAAGATTGTGGCAGTAGCAGAAGTGCAGACTACAGAAAGGTGTTTGTAAGAGGTAAGTGTGTATCGTTCTCTCCTTCTATGATTAATAAATTCTTGGGAAGAACAGATGAAGTTCAAACTGAGCTGGAAGTAACATACAACCAAGTCTGTCAAGTGATCACAACCAAGCAGGTAAAAAGCTGGCCCATGAAAGAGAAGCTAACTGCAAGTAAGCTGAGCATCAAGTATGCAATGCTTCACAAAATAGGAGCAGCTAATTGGGTTCCAACAAATCACAAGTCCACTATCTCAGCTGTGCTTGGTAGATTTATGTATGTTGTAGGAACAAAGGCAAAGTTTGATTATGGAGCATATATTTTCGACCATACCATGAAGCATGCTAGAAGCTTCAGTATTTAGGGTCCAATTTCCTTTCCATCCCTCTTGAGTGGTGTAATTCTGGATCAATATCCAAACATTCCCAATGAACATGATGTAGTGTGCAAAACAGAAAGTCCTTTGGCTTTCCATTACAAACTGTTTCAGGGAAAGCATGTTCCAAACATTGTCATGACATCAGCTGAAACTTCCAAATCTGGAGCATCAGTCGGTAAAGCAGAAGTTATAACAATATTAAAAGAGACTTGCAAAGAACTGGAAGCTAGAAAAATGTCTCTTGAACAAATGATACGTACTCTGGAAATGGATGAGAATGAGGAGTTTGCAGATATAGAAGAGATGGAAGATAAATATGATCAAGAATTGGAAGAAGAAAGTGCTAGTCCTGCTGATGACTCTGAGACAGAAAGTTATTCAGACACCTCAGCTGGATCTGACTCTGAGCAGTAATTGCAACTAGAGTCTAGTGTGTTTATTTTTGTTTTGTTTGATTTGTTCTGTTGCATTTAGTTCCGTCTGTTTTTTTTGGTCTGTTTAATTTTTGGACTTATTTAAACTCGTTGAGCGAGGAGTATTTTTTTGGTTTTGGCAACATTTGTGGCCAAACAGAGGGAGAAGTATTATGTGTCACCCAAAAGTATTATGTGTCACCCCAGAACAACAAGAATGGTAGTTGTGTGTGATCAACAATTCTATTTGCTTATCTTTGTGTTGATCTGTTTGTGCTTGTGCTACTCTTGTGGCTGTTTAGTGCTTGTGCTACTCTTGTGGCTGTCTGTCTATTTTGGTCTGAGCATTGTGTGCATACTGGTGATGTATGTTGGTTGTTTGTATTAGATTGTGTTTTTTTGTATTTTGGTTATCCGCTGCAAGTTTTTCTCTGGTATGGTGTGACAGGATATCTTAGCCAAAAATTTGCCAAAGGGGGAGATTGAAGGTGTTTGCATGTTGGCTGCATTATTGGTAAAACATACCTGGTTGTTTGTGTATATGCAGGTTGCATATATGTGTGGAGCTAATACATGTTTTGTAGGAAATGTCATGATCGATGTCATGACATCCATGTGTGACAGCAGGAACTGTTAGTTTTTATTAATTGTGTTTCTTGATTTATCACTTTTATCTGTTTAGGAAACTTTTTATTGAGTGCTGCAATTTTCGTTCAGAAGATCCTACTGACAGCACATTGTGTAACAGACAGTTGGCGTGTGAATTAGGTTAACTTTGTTAACCCTAATGTGTTTCTTAAAAAGCCCAAGGCCCAAGACTGCATATAAAAAGAACTGCAATCCTAATTTGGAACGCAGATAGAAGATTGTTTATTGTGAAGAACGGCTGTTCTGTAACTGTCTCTTGTGATCCACGCTATTATCTTTGATGATTGCGTTGGAATTAGTTTGTGTTTTTGTTGTGTCACTCTAAGCTTTTAAGCACGAGTGTGTGTCTCTTGATTGAAGCTTTTAAGCAGATTAAGGTGTGTTTTTGAAGTGTGTCTTCTATCTGTAATTGTTTATTGTGTATGTGTAATCACTGCTATGATTGAGGGGGAGTGCAATGGAGATATTCCATATCTAGGTAGAACCTAGGTAGAAGGGTCATTGGGTAGTGATTAAGTGATAAGTTGTAAACGGGGGAGTTTAGCTTTTAATTGATACTACTGATAGTGGACTTCATTTCTGGCTTGGTAGCCCCCAGAGTAGGTTGTTTGAACCGAACTGGGTAAACAATTATGTGTGTTCTTTACTGTTTTATGTTGTTTGTTAATATTGTCTCTGCTGCGTAATTGTGGATGTCATAACATCCGGTTTGACATCGAGCGTGTGTTACTAGAATTTTCACAAAAGGTTAAAGGGTACCAGGGGATTGGTTCAGAAACTAACGGTCTAAAAGGAGGCTGAAACCCGAAGTTCTGCTCAGAAACATTCTACGTATAAACATTACGAACCGGCATACGCAAAGTCATGGCACAAGGCCAAGCAGGGTTAGACAAATTCAATAGGTTATAAGGAGACAAACTTTGGGATCATCATACATACATACGCATTAGCATACATACATACAACATTTATGCTCGACATCCAGACATCACGTCTCTGCAATAATTATACATGCGTACGAGCATCATACTATCAAACATTATTCACATACAAACGGTTCATACATCCACACAGTACAAACAGCAGAATCACACGCATATACATGGTTCATACGCATTTACAATACAACTTACTTACAATCATACAACACAACTTCGTACATACAACGTATACAGCGCCCGGTTTCTGGCTCTTACACTTCCAATTTCTATGGATGTATCAAGAAATCTACACAGGTGATCTTGCTAGCACTATAGCAAGTAAATCTTTTTACACAGGTGATCTTGCTAGCATTATAGCAAGTAAATATTTTTACACAGGTGATCTTGCTAGCACTATAGCAAGAGTATCTTTTACGCAGGTAAAACTTGCTAGAACCACAGCAGGTAATCCCTTTTCACGCAGGTAAACTCGCTAGAACGTACTATAGCAGGTGATCCCTTTTTATGCAAGTAAGTTTGCTAGAACCATAGCAGGTGATCCCTTCCTCATCCAGGATATATACAAGGGCTTACTAGAACTATAGTAAACCATTCCCTTTACACAAACTGCGAAAACTTACTATAACTATAGTAGGTGAATTATTTACAAACTGTGAAGGCTTGCTAGCACTATAGCAAATGGACCATTTTCCATACAACGAACTACGAGTCCTTGCTATGTAAGTTTCAGGATTTAGC
Source organism: Vicia villosa (assembly GCF_029867415.1). Lineage (NCBI taxonomy): Eukaryota > Viridiplantae > Streptophyta > Magnoliopsida > Fabales > Fabaceae > Vicia > Vicia villosa. The sequence continues at coordinate 24,833 of NW_026706553.1, read as the reverse complement.
AGGACGATTCTCTTCTTTCACAATCCAGTACAAGGTAAATTTAGGGGTCTTCCATTATTCAATAACTCTTCGATCCGAAAAGCGTGAGACCTGCGTATTCTCACGCTCTTCAATCGAAAGGTAATTAAATAGGGGCAGCTGTCATACCCTAAAATTTGACCTGTTTCGTTTACATCATATTATTAACTAGAGCATGATACAATTTTGCATGGGTTTTATTTTCTAAAGGAATGTCTACCAAATTAGTAGGCTTAACATTTAAATTGTTATGTCCATTTCTAAAAAAAAGATCTCTCTTTTCTCCTAAAGGGGATATAATAAAAATAGGGGAGTGTGTTGTTTAATTCCTTTTGAGCCTATTAAGAAACAATAGCCCATTAGTTTACTAAACATTTGGTTTTTCTCCATACATTTTCATAGAATAAGTTTTTTTGTACTATCAATTTATTATTTTATGATATTAGTAAGTTATATTATATACTAATTATTAATATTATTAACTAATGATTAATTTTAATATATATATATATATATATATATATATATATATATATATATATATATATATATTTGTCTATTTTCATTTAGAATATGAATGGGTTTTAATAAATATAATTTTTTTCTTGGTCATAATTCTTTTTTTAAAAAACTAAATATTAATAAAATTATTAAATTATTAAATTTTATTATTATTTTAGGGAGTTGACCGAAGTCAACTAGGGTTTTGTGACCCTGTTCAGGTTCCTCTTCCAAGCGGCGCAGCCATCTCCAACAACACCAAACCCTGAATTCATTTTGTCCAGGCCCAAGTTGAAACCAAATCAAGATCGGAAAAGGAAAGAATCTTCATTCAACTTAACAAAATCATTACAAAAAATCAAAATTTCTAAACGAAAATCAAATCAAAACCTAAGACTAAAACAAATCTCTAATTAAATCAAATATATTACAATCAATTGACAATCAAATCTTCAATCAATATCATAATAAACTAATTCCTAATTGAATCTTAACATAAGACTATAAATCGTAAAACCTAAATCTAATAAGAAGAAAAAAAAGAAAAAGGAGGAAGCATCGGAGAGAGAGGAGATCCTCGCGCCGCCATCTTCAAACCTGCGAACAAAAAGAAGAAGGGATCAGAGAACGAATCAAAGGTTAGAAAGGGATTAAAGAGAAAAGAGGTAATTTCTTCACACTTAGCTTCGGGTTTGATGCTTGCATGCACGATTGATTGCTTCAATTACATTTTTCTGGAAAATTTAAGGGTTAGGGTTCATAGATTCAAGGTTAGGGTTCTTAGATTGCTAGGTTTAGGGTTAGGGTTCCTGGATTTGGGGGATTGGTTGAAGGTTGAAGATGAAGATCACGTAGATCTTCATCTGGGTTCAAGGATCTGGGCTCCTGGGCTGGGGTTCGGGTTGAAGCTTTGAAGGTTCTGGTTGAGGTTCAACCAGAAACCTGGGTATGGAAGGGTGTTCTACGGCAGCTCACGGTGGCGCTTGTGGTGTGTTCTGGGCTTGGGATTCAAAGAAGGAGAGAGAGAGAGAGAGAGAGAGAGAGAGAGAGAGAGAGAGAGATACGAGAAAGAGAGGAGAGAGAAAAGAAAAAGAAAATGAAATGGATTTGTGTATATTTGGGATTAACCCCATTTGATGTCCGTCGGATCTTTGCCATGTGGCCTCACGATGGCCACATGGTTGGTATAAGGACTTTGATCCTATGCGCGTCTCTTATCATATTCCCTCGTCCAAGGCAGCATGCAGACCCTTAGATGCTGATATCCCAGATCACACGGTCAAGATCCTTCAACACCACCACAATACCGTACGCACGCCCACACACTGCCTAACAGACCTCCAAGTTTGTTTGGGCCAACCCAGTTAATATCCACACCCCCAGTTTTACTGTCCTTTCACAAACCACACCCCCTGCGTTTTTAAAAAGAGAATAATAATTAATTGTTTTAATAATAAGATTAATTTTAAATAATTGTTATTTGGTTCGATTATATTTAATAGTCGTGCTGATTAATAATATTTCTTTTGGTTAAAAATATTCAAATTAATATCTTAATTTAATATAATTTTATATGCACAATTAAGGTTTAATTCGTTAATTGTTTTAATCGAATCAATCGATTACAATGATTAGCGGCAAAATTAATTTTTGTCAAGCTAATTTAGGATAGGGCAATTTATTAATCATTTTGATCGAATTAATCGATTGCGATGATTAATAATAAATTATTCTATTTATTTAAATAAAAATAATATATTCAAACAAGTTCAATTTACTGAGGGTTTTAACCGATTCAATTGGTTATGATAATTAGTAATAAGGTTAATTCTTTATTAATTTGTTAATTATGTTGATCAAATCAATGGATCAATGCGATTAACAAAACTTCAAAACACTAAACAGGGTTGTATGCCACGTAATAAACCTTTAACATTTTCACAGACTACGAATTACACAAAACTGCGATTGATTGCAAACTGCGTACTGCAATTGATTTAAAATACACTTCCAACATACAAACTTCAAATGCATACAACCTCTACAAAAACACCAACATACCCCGAACTACGTAGACTCTGATCCTCCCTAAGGAGGTACGTAGGCACTTGGATAACCAAGGCGAGTCCCCTTCCCCAAAACTTCAATAGGTTTAAGGTTTACCCTATTAACTTTCTGTCATCTTTCTTCACATAGCCACAAACCTTACCTTAATACTCTTAAGCCATAAACCTTTGCCTTAGATAAAACCTTAGGAAAGGGTTAAGGGTGCCTAACACCTTCCCTTGACCTGATTATAATAACTTATCCAGATCTTTAAACTTCGTAGGGTTTCCTATTCGCCCTGGTAGAATAGGTGGCGACTCTAAAATCTAAAATTTTTAGGGCAGGTTGCTACAGTTAGGAACATTGCAGATTTAATTTAGTTTCATAAAAAGGATCTTGGAGACCTTTTAGGAAATTTTGTAGATTTGTTCTTATTTTTATGGAGAAGTATTTGCAGAAGATTTACGGCTGAAAGATTGGATTTGCGTGAAAAGTTCAAGCCCATACTGCAAGATTTTATTTAAAAGAACTTTCAAGACCTAAAACACTTGGGGAATTCGTGTGCATGAGATAAGGGTTTAGGGTTTTAGTGTGTTCTTTGTTCATTGTGATCCACTCGATTATCTTTTTGACAATCAGAGTTGGACTGATTTCTATTGTTCATTGCCAATCACTATTAACCCACATTTTGTGAGTTAATACATGTCTTTTTAGTATTTAATTTAGTTATATTTTTATGTTTGTTTGTTTAGTTTATTTGGTTATTTGTTGTTTTTATTATACTAGTGGGGAGTACATTAGGTGCTCCCATTTGTTAGTTTAATAATTATTTTGTGTGCAGAAGTTAGCAATTAGGCAAGCTGAGTCACGACTAGGAATGTTAGAGGATGAGCTATGAGAGAGGAAGAATAAGTTATAAAGAAATACCAAGCTCTCGTGGAAAGCAAGCAATAAGGGAATAGGAAGAAGTACTAAATGGAGGGAAACAAAACCCAAAGGGTGCTGAAAAAGATAGTCGAATGAATTCAAATTCATAGTGGGAGCTTGTAGCGCTAAAAGACAAAAATCTGGTGCAAAAGGACTCTGCGCACCTCCTGCACCTTCTGTGTTAGACTATGCACTTTGCTTTGTCCCCTCTCCCTTGTCAGTAGTACGAGTATCCTCTTTGTCTTGCTTGAAACGTTGTTGATTGCATTGGGCTGGGTGATATTATTGATCCTAGGCCCATGATCTGAGAAGGTGAAGAAACCCTAATTACTTGGCCTATATAAAGAGCTGGAAGCATCATTTGAAGGAGTTCAACATTTTTCCATGTTATATTTTCCTAAATCGTGTTGTAGAAGAGTGCTATAATTTTCTCTCTTCACCCATCTCAGTGCTTGCTGATGAACACTGGCGCGACTGGAGGTTCCTCTTGATAACTTATCTGTTTCAAGTTCCACTCCAAGTTTTTCTTAGGTTGTTATCTTTTGTGCATTTTCTTGTCTTAAGATGTTTCCTTTGAGAACCATGTTCATGGTTTGTACTCAGCTCACTATGAGCTAAACTTCTTTTAGTTGATTTATGTGAAGTTAATATTATAAGTATGTTTATGTTATATGTTTGTGTGATTAGTGCATGCTTTACCATGTACTTATAACTCCAATGTTTATTTCTTTGATTGATCACCTTAGAAATAGGTAAAAGCTTGTTGTTGTGAGAGATCCAACAACAAGTGTATTTCATGAGTAAAAATGGTTGAAAGAGTAGAATAGATATATTCACTTGAATTAGTTTCTTAGAGATAAGTAACTACAATCATTAAGGAAAATCAGAACTTTTAATAGACATGTATTAGGGTTACAAGTGGAGCTTAGAGATTTGTTTTCCTTTCCCTCGTATGTATGCTACTAATTGATGTAGAGATACACTTTTAGATCCTTCTGACCTTGCATGTCATGACTTCACACATCATTAACACATGAACACACCAAAATATATTAACGGATCATAGCTCAACTATATTTCTCTCATCACTTTTACAGCACATTATTCTTTTTACCTTGTTTTTCATATTACAAGAAAGCTGGATTTAAAACCATCACCTATTGTTATTTTTCCTATTTATGCTTAAAGTGAAAGAATAGTTTTAATGCAAAGTTGTATCTAAGTTGTAACACTCCCTGTGGGTACGATACTCTTATACTTATTACTTGCTGCTATCAAAACATGTATACTTGCATGTGACACCTTTGAGAAGCGAATAATCACTCATGAGCTTTTAAGCAAGAGTGGATTGTGTATCAAGTTTTCTATTGTTCATAAGTCAAAAGCTTTTAAGCAAAACTGATTTTATCTTGGAAGAGTGTCTTTTATTGTTTGCGCATTATTAAAGGTTTGTCACTGGTTTGTGCTTAGTAGGAAGTGAGAGGGGATTCTCATATCTAGGAGTATCCTAGGTAGAAATTTCATTGGTAGTGATTAGTTGAGAAACTTGTATAAATGTGTTTTTTAGGGTTCCAAAATAATAATATTATAGTAGATTTCCTTCCAGGCTCGATAGCCCCCAAATGTAGGTGATGTTGCACTGAACTGGGTAAACAATTACTTGTGTTAACTTACTTCCAACAACCTATTTTATCTGCATAATTGTTCTTGTTGTTTTTTCTGATTTGATCCCAATATTGTAACATTTGGTTCGATATCTGGTATCTGTGTGCCACAATTTCATGTACGTTACGTCTGGATGTGCACCTCCAAATTTATCTCTTTCATTATTCAGATGTGCATCTCCAGATTTTCCTATTACTGTGAGTTTTTTAAATTGTTTTTCAATTTGGTTCATATTAGATATGGTGCACCCAAATATGTTTCCCAAAGTTGTTTTAAGTAATGATGTAAAACTAGATGAGGTGAAGGATGATGTTAAATCGATGAGGTGAAGGATGATACTAGACCGTTTGTTGTCAAGATAGATGTTGGTCAACACTCTCTATTAGCATTTGGTTGGCAACGTAGCTTGGGCGAAATTGAGTTTCACTTTTCACGGAACAAAGTGAGCAGAGAAAACAGGTTAGGATAGTTTGAAGTATGGATAGACAGTTAGGAAGAATTACAATCTTCCATGTGCTTGTCTCATTTCAAAAAAATATGAAGCTTGATGCCCTGTTACGTATGGATAAAGTCTACAGTCACTGGAAAAGGCTCCGGTTTGATGACGATGGGGTGATGAAGGATGGTAAAGCATGAATAACTATTAGTATTGAGTAGAAAATAACCCAAGATATATTTTCTAAAGCAGATGACACCATAAAATTGCACATCAATGATCCTTTTGGATGCATCATGTGTATTGGGTGGCTTTCAAAATCGCTACATTTTATTGGGGTTTATTTGAAACTAGAGTGTCCTATACCAAGTATATCATTGGAGTGTATGGCACATTCCACAAAAGAGGCGGAAACTTGGTCGGATCACTTTCTGAAAAGGATGGAAAAGTTCAATAAATTGAGCGAGCTTGAAAGAGAATCAAATAAGGAAAATTCGAAGGAGGAACCAGGAGTAGATTTATACGGCGATTCATCATTTAATGCATTTTAGATTGTAATTGATACACTTTTTTGAATGTATTATCATCATCAATGTAATCTTAATACGATTTAATACATAAGTAACATATATTCAATAATGATGGTGTAAATGTCAACTTTTTTGTTTACAAATTTTATGGTTTACAACTTCTGTTTATGTATTTACAGTTTCTGCTCTATTTCTAGTTTCGGATATGTCTATCCGGATAAACCTCATACTAATTAAAAAAACACAATGAGGAACTTTATGGATGTGCATATCCGTAAACACCTTTTTTTTGTAAAAAATATGGTGTATCCGGATATCCAACTCCGAAAAGTGTCTAATGACAGGATAAGGTTTCTAAGGTCCGAAGTGATTCAAAACTTGTATAAATAGGGTGTGTCTCATTCCATATTTTCTACAAAACACACCACAATCAGATAATAAATACATATCCCCACCTTGCATTTGTGTATTTCAATGGCGAGAAGCCGCCACTTCAATTTAAGGTTAACGAGGACACGCCTCTTGCGGATATGATATTCAAATTGAATACTCTCATGTGATATCTAGACAATCAAATAGTTATCAAGCTCAAGTATCGTTCACCCGCCGTATTAAACATATTTTAACCTCCATAATTCACAAGTTTTTTTTGTAGCTTCTATCCATCGTTTGGTATTTGGTTGAAAGTTAACCTGAAACTTTGTTTATCCTTGTATAACGGGGTTTGCGAGCTTAAACTACTAAAAGCTCATAAGCCTTATTGGATACTCTTGAAATCAATTCTTGAGGACAAGATTAGGTCACTTTATTAAGATCGAACATATATAAATTCTAGTTTAATCTCTTTTCCCTTATCTTTTATTTTCTGCACTTTTCCTTTACTTTGATTTTCTGCTGCAATATTCAAATTTTTTTTTCAAAATGGTTTTAAACTCTGATTTGGAAAACAATTTTATTTTAAATTTTCGTTTCCAAACCCTTACAATTCAACCCCGTCTTGTGTGTAGAGTCACATGTTCAACATAAATGACTGCATTACACCATTATTTATTGGGTTGGGAATGGTAGGCTCGCTAGGTGCATCGTCCAAGCTCGATTAGCGCACCTACTTTCTTTTTGGTTAATTAATGTCAGCTACCCTATGACTAGCCTTACCGCCTATGCTCGTTAAGCACACCGCCCATGCTCGTTTAGCCATCAAACCCTTTGTTCGCTAAGCGCACTTGTATTTTTTGGCTTGGCGAGGTTGCACATTTGCTCACTAAGAGTACATGTATTCTTGACTTAGGGAGCCTTGATTTGTTGAAAAAGTTCTTGACTTGATCTCTTGTCTTGTTTTGGTAATTTATTGATCCTTTTTGTTTGTTTTTAGTCAATGCACAATTAAAATGTCCTCACAAGTGTTTTTTATCACTTTTCATTAATAAATCAGAAGTTTTTCATTTGATTTCTTGTAAAATAAATTAATAAGTGTCTACATATTTAGCGTAATTTTAGAACTTATCATTAATTTTACATATTTTTTTTAAAGAATGTTGTCATTAAAAGATCAACTTTTTTTATAAAAAGGGTTATTGATATGTATAATATATTTTTTGGTAATGTTTTTCATATGTTATCACACTTTTTTATAAGACATTGTGAATTCTTTAAAATATACTTTTAAAAAATTATTTTTAATAAAACATGAAATGCACTTCTTCTAAAATGTATTGTTCTCTTTCCTCCATATTTTTTAACCGTTTTTTTTTTAAAAACACGTTATTATATGGATGGTGTTAAAGTCCATATTTAGCATAGTGTATAAAGTTGCAAAAAAGATTCAATGATGTATGAATGATGCAAGCACATGGATGTGAGATATCGTTTCTTTAAAGATGTTATAAAAGAAGGAGTGTTAAGTTGAATTACTACCTACAGCACTCCAGATCAACTTTCAAACATAATGATCAAACCTGTGATGTTTGAGTCATTTTAGAAGTTAAGGTAGAAACTAAACATTTGTGATTTTATTAGTTTAGATAAATTTGATTATAATTTTGAACAACTTAGTTGTTTTATGTAATAATGTTCACTTTAGGAGATCATTTGTTAGAATTTAGTATTTTAATTAGTAGCCTAATTTGTAGTTTAGCCTACTTTTTGTGATGCAAATAAGTCATAAGTTGTCAATGTCTTTAACGGTTGTGACAACTTACATGTTGGATTATAATTACTGAGAATTACACACATTAATATATTTATAGACTATAATAACAAATTTGCAAGTTTATGTTCAAGTATCGATATTATTAGGTTGAACAATATTACTTAGATTTAAAGTCTTACCTCGCAGTTGTGTGTTTAAATTTATAGTGGTAAAACTATTATAACAACCATCCACGCCTTCGATAACGCGTTTAGGTGGCAATCAGTTGGTTTGCTCTGCTTGTTCTATCTGCTGTGGTGCTAGTTGTTGTAGGGTCGGGCCTAATATTGGAGAGGCCTTATGTAAGACAGGAAATTGTCTATTTCTTAGGTCATGTGTGCTATGCGGATAGGCGCTGCTTGCTGTAGTCAGTTCCGGGTGCAGATCGCTGAGGGAGTCCAAATTGGATGCTTCACTATTATATCTTCTCTAAGTTTGACTACTTAGAAGTGGCTTAAAAGTAAAATTAGGGGTTCCACTACTCACTCGATCAAAGGATTACAAATCCATGGGAATGCATCGGGCTTAGTGTCATTTCTGGGATTGGATGGAAAGTAGAAATTGGAGTTGTTTTAGTGGAAAATGGATCTGTACAAGCTCATTTTTCTTTGTGCAGAAGTGGAGCACCTTGTGTATCAGCAATGTGGTTCGATTGGTTCTTGTATTATGCAGGTTATTAGGGTGTGTTCGTTCCGGGGATATATTTTTTGTCTGGTTTGATAGGCAGCAGTGGAGTTGAGTCCCTGTGGATTTCGGCTTTGGCGTTTTGGGTAAGGGTTCGTGTGTTTGTGTCCAGCTTCTGAATTGCAAATTATCGGTGCTCGGTATTGGGTTCGTCGATGTTTGGTTTTTTCTCTTTTTTGTGGAATAGCTTGCGTTTGGTGGATGGGGCCAATTTTGTGACTGCAATCTCAGCTCTAGTTTGGCATATCATTGTTATATCTTTGCCTGACGTAACAGTGGAAATTGACTGCTGATCGCGACTTTACGTGTCTATAAATCTGATAACTGCAAGTGCACAGTCGTGTCGTGTAGTTTTAAAAGATATCGAATCCACAGGGACTATGAATCGATCTACCGTTATCTAAGGTTACTATGTAAAGCTAGGAGTACTAAAATTTCGATTGTTCCTAAGGGAAAGTGATTGTGAGAAAATAAAGAATAATAATAAAAGACAGGTATCAGTATGTATTTCGTTTAACTAAAGGTAATCCGAAGGTCCATTGGCTTTTGCATAATTAAATTAAAAATCTTTACTAATTCCATTGATTAAAAATCCTCGTCTCAAACTTTCGCTCTGTTGATTCAGACTACTATCCTAATCCTAATGTACGCTTTCGCCATCCCATTAGATTTTAGAAGAGCTTTTTGGAAACAATGTAATTAATAAAATGCCTATTTTACGAGGTTGTTATCTATTTAAATCTCCTAATCTCAAACTTTCGCTTTGTTGACTCGGAGCAAGCTAATAACCCTAACGTACGCTTTCGCCATCCCGCTCGAGTGTAAAAACAATTTTTGAAAATAAATAAGTTCCAATCAGTTTTAATACGCTTTCGCCATCCTTAAAACTAATGTCCCATGTCTACTATCTGGTTAAAGATCTCAAACTTTCGCTCTATTGATTTTAACCTTTGACCGTCCTAACCCCTCAAACTTTCGCTCTATTGGTTTTAAGACTTACTAATTAAATTAGACATATAAACCAAAAATAAGTGATAATTAATAAAACATAATTAAGCCAATTTATTTCGGATCCCTACGGTTAACTTACTTTACATACCGACACCTTTAGTAATTTAGCCAGACATATTAATACGATTAAACATGCATAAATCGGTTCGGTTCATAATAATAAGCATATTAAATGGCATATAATATATCATGCAAACAAATATAAATAAGGCGGTAAATTAAAACCTGAATTAAATAAATGGTAACTGGATCTTCAAGTACTGAACTTCCACCACAGGTTGGCTGGATCGTTCTTCGGAATTTAAATGGCAGAAAATAAAAACAAGGAAATAAAACGATAAATCTAACGTAAGGCTAGATCTACGAAAAGTTCACAACAATTTCCAGTGTAGAAATCGTTGTGAGAAAATAAACGGTTGAATGAAAGCAGAATAAAGAAAAGCGGTTCGCAGTACAATTTCGGCAGCACTTCGTTGGCAGGAAATCGGACCCTTTGGAAGTGAGATAGCAGGTCCTATTTATAGGAGAGGTTTTGCTGTGACGTTGCGTGAAAAGAGGAACTTTTTGCAGACTGGGCGTGGAGACGTGCGTCTCCGTTTCTTCAGGAGGCAGCTTGACTGACTTGAGACGTGCGTCTCAAGTGGAGAAGATGTAGGAACATGGAGACGTGCGTCTCCCTTTGCTGACGTGGCATAGAGGACGTGGAGACGTGCGTCTCCACTTGCTGGGCAGGTTTGGGCCACGCGCCTTTGGTTCCATGGTGGGCTGAATATCTCTTTTGGGCCTTTTGGGTCCTAATTGCACCCCTCTTTCGCTTCATCACTCCTTTTTCGTCTTTTAGGCATAAATATCAGTCATTTAAGCTCTATTTTCTTTCCTTTTTGCAAATAGTCGTAATTGAAGTGTAAAACCTGAAACAAAGCAAATACTCGCGTAATATCATAATAAATTAACATAATAAACGGAAAATGCTATAAATATCTATGGATTTTAAGCTAAATATACGATATAAAATCGTGTTATCAAATTCCCCCAGACTTGAACCTTTGCTTGTCCTCAAGCAAAATAACAAGATAAAGATAAATGAAACACACTTCCACCACGTCGTTCGGTCATACTTAGCTACATAGTGTTCTTATTTGAAAATAATGATAATGATTCTAGCAATAAACTTATAGTAACAACACTAAATAACTCCCAGTATACATACCAATCCGAATCATGCCATTATAGCTCGACCTTTTTGACTCGTCATCATGTTTCACCCTTTTCATTCGCGCGCAATCACATTAAGCCCATTATCTTGACACGCACATAGCAGAGTAGGCGGTTAGTGACTATGATCCTTCTCATGGAGTTCTGGCACAATATGTGGTATACTCCTTAGCACTCACTTGTAGATTGTGGGGAATCGGACAATAGTCCTTCCTACCAAGTTCAGTACCAGACGACTTCTGAACCAATCGACAATGAGTTTTTAAATTCTTTGTATTTGAGATTTGCGACCGTTAGGTTAAATGATCTTGTGAGGATCACCTTACTTAGTAGGCACATTTCTTCTTATGGTTAAGCACATAATTATTATGAGGATCATACACTTATATTCATCGACTCTCTGCGTAGTTTGTATCTAAGACGGTGCCGACTGCTAGAATAAACTACTAAGGGTTATTTCAAAACTTAAAGTCGATGGTTTTGGTATAACGGGTATTCAAATCGGTTACGCATACTCGGGGGTTTTAGAGTGTTGGGACAATAAGGATATTGACTATATTCAGTTTCAATGCGTTGAGTGTTTGAGTAGCTTTGTATTTCTCGAACGTGTGGGGTTTGCGTTTATCGTTTAGGAGCAAAATTTTTGTTATGGCTCAAGAAAATGGAAGAAATTGAAATAACTACGGAATTATACATATAAGACTTAAATTCCATAAATATTCTTTATTGAATTTGAAAAACATTACAAGGAAGGGAAAATAACTGAAGGGAAAAATAAAACTAAAGGAAATAGAAATAATACGACTCCCCCAGACTTAGATGATGCAATGTCCTCAGTGCATAAGAACTACTCCTCATTGTTGCGGTTTCGAGAACTGCTCGCGCCTCGTGTACGAACACGGCGACGTCTATCAGGAGGAGAGTCATTCACACGAATGTCAAGATCATGTAAATATGTAGCAATTTCAGTGTATTGACTTTCGTTCCTAATAGCATAGTCACGGTGCTCCTGTTGCATCTCTCGGATGAGCCTAATTGTTTCAGTTTGGTTTGTCTGCATAGCTTGAACGAGTTGATCTTGGCATTGAATAGCAGCATACATGGCTTCAAGAGTGATAGGCGGAGGGTTGTTTGGAGGAGGTTGGTTGACATCAGCTTGCCCTTGGTTGAGTTCTTCTTCATTTGCATCCATAGGTTCATTAGGATGTTCTTGTTGGTCATCTTGAGGGTTGTCTTCAATAAGCCTCCAACGTTGAACATAACGGATGTTGATTCTTTCAGGGCATGGAAGGATGACATAAGGAATAGGAACTTTGTTGACGACCAAAGTGTATCGGCCATCATGGCGGGGTGAAACCAAGTGGGAGTCACGGCAGTAGGTGAGATCGAGTGACTGAGCAGGCTTCATGAGATGTGAGAGTGAGAGGAGCTCGTCACCAAGACCTAAAGCACAGGCCAAGGAAGTAATAATGCCGCCAAGCAAGAATGGATTTGTAGCGGGGGCGTTGACTAAACCTTGGATGTGTTGGAACATAAACGGTGCGGCATTGAAACGGATATTGTTAAGCGCATAGTAAAGGAAAAATAATTCATCTTGGTTTACCTTGTGGTTGTTAGATCTCGCAAAAATAGTGTGCCCCAAGACACGTTGAAAATAACGTATAGCGGGGTTTTGAATGTGAGAAGCATGGAGAGCTCTCCAACCGGTAGGATTTTCTCCAGTGAGATGGAACCAAAATTCAAAAGCGAGTTCCTCCCAAGATCGACCATTGAGTTCTTGAAAGATTGAGCGGTGAGCAATTGGTGCATGATTAAAATGCAAATATGAAGCTACGACATCTTGATCTAGAGCATATTCACGGTTGAACATCCGAAATTGGATGCTACCGGTTGAGAGTGGTTGATTAGAGGGAGTGTCGTAGTTGAAAGAACTCAAAAATTCTAAGACGAGCGGCTCATAAGTAGGTACTGGTTCGGTACAAAGATGGTGGAGGCTAGATTTAGTGAGCAAATGGGTAACACCATCAATGAGACCCAAAGTTTCTAGACACTCGGTGTTCACAAATTTTGTGGGAACAACCGAACGTTCGTAGAAGGCGACATATTTTGTTCGTTGAGCATCATTGTCATCATCTCGGAAGATAATGTTTGAAAGGTCGGGAGGTGGTCGCTCGGGACGCTCACTACGGATGAATGAACGTGGAGGCATGGTGAGTATGGAAATGAAAAATAGAAATGTAGTGTAGAAAAATAGAGAATGGTATGAAAGTTGTGAAGAAGAAGAGTGGTGGTGGTGTGGTTTTATAGTGAGGTTTGAAAATGGTGTGGTTAATGGAGAATTAAAATGGATTAATGGTGGTGTTTGAAGTTTGAATAGAATAGAGAAGTGGGAAATGAATGGAGTTTAAGAGGTGAATGATGGAGGATGAATGAGGTTTATGGAGTTTAAATGGAATAAATAGGGGAAGAATGAGGAAGAGTGAATTTTGAAATTCAAATTCAAAATTCAAGAGGGAAAGAAAAATGGTCTGCGTGGTCAAATGCAGACTGCTGGCCTTGGGAGACGTGCGTCTCAGGCAGTCAGTCTGCTGGGGCAGAGCATGGAGACGTGCGTCTCCTGTCCCCTGATTCTTGTTAGCTGGTCCCACACAGATGGAGACGGGCGTCTCCTGTTGCAGGCAAGTGGGTCACGCATGCAAGTGACCAGACAGTGCTGACAGATACCATAAATTGTCCATCAGTTCAGAACAGTGTCGAATTTTAATACTATTAACAGCAAAAAATGATAACCAGGCAAGTATATATAGCAGTCAATAGCAGTGTAATATAACACAGTAGCAGTAATCAAAAGAATTTTGCATTTAATATTAAACCAGTACTGAGTGTTAACAGAAGCAGAAAGTAAAAGTGCAGAAAAATGAAAATCTAAACTAGGAATAGAAATTACTAAAACTAGAAATAAAATCTAATAGTCTAATACGGTAACATCTAGCCATGTCTATTGTTGTGCTCATTAGACTGAATGTGTTTGAAAACTTCGTCGAACTGAGCATTTACGGTGTCGATAAAATCGAAGAACTGCATTTGCAAAGTGTGTAGCTCATTGCGCACATGTTGTACATCTTGTTGTAGCGCAGTGATGGCTTGCTCGTGCGTATTCAGATTAGGCATTCTTTGATTCACCGATGCGGTAGATGTAGCGGGTTGTTGTTGCTCGAGCTCGACATCAGTCATATCAACAGTGTAATCATCAACGGAATCTTCAGAACGAGTTTCAGGCTCATACTCAGATATAGGTTCATCAACAGGAAGAGGTTCATAATTAGGAATAGGTTCATAGTAACCAGGAGGTGTTTCAGGTTCAGATTCAGATGCAGGCATTTCCTCATCAAAATGTTCATAAGCTTGAGGGGTTTCAGGTGAGGGTTCTCTTTCAGGAATATGATCATAGAAAAGCCAGTTGGCAGGGTTGTGCACACTCGTCCTAGGACTCGGTAAAGTGAACTGATCCAAAACTTTGTTATCAATGTGTAAATCAAACTGATCCGGTCCAAGGTTACCGATGATACTTCGATTAAAGCAGAAATTGATGTCCATAGAGGTATGGGTACCATAAGGTGTCAATCTAAGCAAAGGTACTCTCATTCCTATAGCATTAGCAATCATAGTGACAAATCCGCCGATCCTAATGGGTGAAACTTCGTCTTGCGTGATGCGCTCGAAGTTTGTTTAGCATGAATGCGATGGCATTGACCGGGCGATTCTGAGAGGAGCAGAACATGATGAATAACTCTTCTCTAGTAACTTCAGTGACATTATCAGGCTTTCCAAAAATATAGTGAGCAAGGATCTTGTGAAAGTAGCGGAAAGCAGGATTGTGGATGTTCTCAGATTGAAATTCATTCTCTTCAGGGTTGTCGTTTCCAGTGATCTTGCCCCAGTATTTTTCCAACTCCCAGTATGGAAGATTTTCTTCAGCTACTTTGGTGTATGCATCTGATCCATGAGGTAGTTCTAACATTTCAGCAAAATCTCGGATGCAGAAATTAAACTCCATACCAAAGAGTCTAAAGAGAATAACTCCTTTTCTCAGCCCTTGTCCACAGTTTGGAAGATAGGTCAGGGAGCTCAAGAATTCCAGAGTGAGCTTCCGGTAAGTGCTAAACTTGCGGAACAAGTGAGAACCAGTCCAACCAATTTGGTTAAGCAGGTGTAGGATGCTTTCTTCGATACCAAGTTTCACCATAGTTGGTTGGTGAGGATAGCAAATCAACTCCATGTGTCTTTCAGCCAGCTTGTTGAATCTTGCTTCTTGTCCTCTACCACGGAACACAACTTCCATATTATCAACTTCTTGCATCGTAGTTAGTAGTTAAATGAAAAACCTAGAAGTTGAAAATATTAAGATTAAGTTAGAACTAGGCTAGTGTTCATTTTTAAAAAATAAATTAAATAAAACAAGTTATAATAATAATTATAATTATAAAAAGGAAGTATTTTCTCGAATTAAGATAGCAGCTATAATTATAATAATTATTATAAGATGTATGAAAAAAATAAGAAAATTAAAATTTAGAATAATTAAAAATAGAATAATTAAATGAAAATTAAAGGTTAAAATTTTAAAAATAAAAATAAAAAGAATAAATAAATGTGGGTTGTCTCCCACCAAGCGCTTTGTTTAATGTCGTAAGCTCGACGATTTTAAAATAGAAAACTATTTTTTCGAAAGAGCGGGCAGTTCGTCAAGTTTAAAAACTTCGATGTTTTCATCGTATTCGAGATGATGGTAATACTTAAGACGTTGCCCATTTACGACAAAAGGTTTGACGGTTTCTCCTTTGATTTCTATCGCTCCACTTGGAAATATGTTAGTTATTTCGAAAGGGCCAGACCATCTAGATCGTAACTTACCAGGAAATAATTGTAGTCTAGAATTAAATAAAAGTACTTTATCGCCTATGCTAAAAATTTTCCTAGATATACGCTTGTCGTGCCATTTTTTCGTTCGCTCTTTATAGATTTTGGCGTTTTCGTAAGCGTCTTGTCTAAGTTCTTCTAATTCGTTTATGTCTAGAAGTCGTTTCTCACCAGCGGCAGTGTAGTTTAGGTTTAAGTTCTTAATGGCCCAATAGGCTTTATGTTCTAACTCTACCGGTAGGTGGCATGATTTTCCATAAACGAGTTTGAATGGGGTAGTTCCTATTGGAGTTTTGAAAGCTGTTCTATAAGCCCATAAAGCTTCATTTAGCTTGGTTGACCAATCTTTCCTAGATATAGCAACAGTTTTCTCCAATATTTGTTTTATTTCGCGGTTAGATACTTCTACTTGACCGCTTGTTTGTGGATGGTATGGTGTGGCTATTCGATGATTCACTCCATATTTTCGAAGGAGTTTCTCAAGTATTCTTGAAATGAAATGGGAACCACCATCGCTAATTACCAATCTTGGCACACCGAACCTAGGAAAGATGACGTTTTTGAAAAGTTTGATAACTACTCGTGTATCGTTTGTAGGAGAAGCAATAACTTCTATCCATTTTGAAACGTAATCGACGGCTACGAGTATATATTGATTTCCAAACGACGACGGAAACGGTCCCATGAAGTCTATTCCCCGGACGTCAAATATTTCTACTTCTAGAATGCCTTTTTGAGGCATTTCATCGCGTCTTGAAATGTTTCCAGTTCGTTGGCATCTATCACGGCTTAGTACAGCAAAATAAACGTCTTTCCACAGGTTGGGCCAGAAGAGTCCAGATTGAAGGATTTTGGCGCAGGTTCTAGATGTGCTATGGTGTCCTCCACACGGTGCAGAATGGCAGTGTGTTATTATGCTTCTTATTTCTTCCTCGGGTACACAACGTCTAAAGATTCCATCGGGGCCTCTTTTGAACAAGAGTGGGTCGTCCCAATAGTAATGTTTTAGGTCATGGAAGAATTTCTTCTTCTGTTGGTAACTTAGATCAGGAGGAAGCACACCAGCAGCTAGGTAGTTTACGAAATCTGCATACCAAGGTGCGTCAGATCGGGCTAAAGCTATTTCTGCTAATTTGTTGGTTTCAGAGTTTGGACGGTACGGTTCGAATTCATTTGCTTCTAATTGGGCGATGAGTCTTTCATAAGGGAAATCATCGTCAATTGGTACTTCTTCGGGTTTTAGATTTTCCAAACGAGAGAGGTGATCTGCTACGACATTTTCAGTGCCCTTCTTATCTTTAATTTCCAGGTCGAACTCTTGCAGTAACAAGATCCATCTCAAAAGTCTTGGCTTAGCGTCCTTTTTGGTTAGGAGGTACCTAATGGCGGCGTGGTCAGTGTATATGATTATTTTGGCTCCTACCAGGTAAGAACAGAATTTTTCTAATGCAAATACGACAGCTAATAATTCTTTTTCTGTCGTGGCATAATTCATCTGAGCTTCGTCTAGGGTTCTACTCGCATAATATATGACATGTAGTTTCTTATCCTTTCTTTGTCCTAGAACAGCTCCTACAGCATAATCACTTGCGTCACACATTATTTCGAAAGGCTCATTCCAGTCGGGAGGTTGCATAATTGGCGCAGAGATTAATGCTCGTTTAAGCGTTTGAAATGCTTCAGTGCATTTATCGGTGAAAATAAATTCGGCGTCTTTCATAAGTAGTTCAGTTAAGGGTTTGGTTATTTTAGAGAAATCCTTAATGAAGCGTCGGTAAAAACCAGCGTGTCCCAGAAAACTTCTTATTTCTCTAACGGTTTTGGGAGGTTGAAGGTTTTCGATAATTTCGATTTTTGCTTTATCAACTTCGATTCCTCTATCGGATACGATGTGTCCAAGTACAATTCCTTGTCGAACCATGAAATGACATTTTTCCCAATTAAGGACTAGGTTTACGCTTACGCATCGTTTAAGCACCATTTCAAGGTTTTCTAAACATGTTTCAAAACTTCCTCCACAGACAGAGAAGTCGTCCATAAAGACCTCCATTATTCCATCTAGGAAGTCGGCAAATATTGCCATCATGCATCTTTGGAAGGTCGCGGGTGCATTGCAGAGTCCAAAAGGCATTCGTCTATAAGCGAATGTACCATAAGGACAGGTGAATGTGGTCTTCTCTTGGTCGTCGGGGTGGATAGGAATTTGGAAAAATCCGGAGTATCCATCCAGATAACAAAAATGCGAGTGTTTAGCTAGGCGTTCGAGCATTTGATCTATGAAAGGTAAAGGGAAATGGTCTTTTCGGGTAGCTTTGTTTAGCTTCCTATAGTCAATGCACATTCTCCATCCAGTTTGGGTACGTTGTGCTACAGATTCTCCTTTTGCGTTAGTGATTACAGTGACTCCTCCTTTCTTTGGTACGACGTGAACAGGGCTAACCCATTTACTATCGGATATAGGATATATTATTCCAGCTTCTAGCAGTTTTTGGATTTCCTTTTTAACCACATCGCTCATAATAGGATTTATTCGCCTTTGATGTTCCCTAGAGGTTTTACTATCGTCTTCGAGCATAATGCGGTGCATACACAGAGAAGGGCTTATACCTTTCAGATCTGATATGTTATATCCTAAAGCGGTAGGGTATTTTCTTAGGACATTAAGTAATTTTTCAGTCTCGGTTCGTCCTAAGTTGGCGTTCACTATAACTGGTCGGTTTAGTTCTTCGTCTAGAAATTCGTATCTAAGATCGGTAGGAAGTGTCTTCAGCTCTATAGCAGGTTTCTTAGGTCCAGGTATAGGATCGGGAGTTAAGGCTAAGCATTCACTCAGGTGGTTATCTTGGTATTCCTCACGCCAGTTGTCATCTTCAAGAATTGGCGGCATAGGAATTCTTAGGATCTCGGTTTCCTTATTTGTTTCGGATTTTATTTCTTTACACACTCGTCGATTATGTCAGCAGAACAGCATGTGTCAATTATAGAAGGTGCTTTTAGGAATTGGGAAAGTATAAATTCTATTTTCTCTTCTCCTACTTCGAAAGTAAGCTTTCCTCGCTTTACATCTATAATTGCACCAGCGGTTGCTAAAAATGGTCTTCCTAATATGATCGGGATGTTAGAATCTTCTTGGATATCCATAATGATGAAGTCAGTTGGGATGTAGAATTGACCTACACGAACAGGGATATTCTCTAACATCCCTACAGGGTATTTGACTGAACGGTTAGCTAGTTGAAGAGACATTCTCGTTGCTTTAAGCTCACCTAGATTGAGTTTCTTACAGGTCGAAAGAGGCATCAAACTAACACTAGCTCCTAAGTCGCACAAGGCTTTCTCTATGATGGTTTTTCCTATTACGCAGGGTATAGAGAAACTACCAGGGTCTTTCAGTTTTGGGGGCATGTTATTTTGGATGATAGCGCTACATTCAGCGGTAAGCGTTATAGTTTCGTTATCCTCGAGTTTCTTTTTGTTTGATAAGATTTCTTTTAAGAACTTAGCGTACGAAGGCATCTCAGTTATGGCTTCTGTGAACGGTATGGTTATGTTTAATTGCTTCAGAAGTTCTACAAATCTTTTAAATTGCGCTTCGGTTTTTGATTTAGCTAATCTCTGAGGGTAAGGAATTGGTGGCTTATAAGGTGGTGGTGGAACATAAGGTTTCTCTTTTTCGGGTTCCACTTCGTTATTGTTCTCATCAGTTTTAGCAGTTTGTTCGTCAGTTGTTTTCTTTTGGGTTTCCTTTGGCTCTTGTTGTGACATGGGTACGTTTTGAGTTCTAGGATCTATGGGTCCATCGTAATTCGTTCCACTTCGTAGTGTTATCGCGTTCGCATGTCCTTTAGGATTGGGTTGAGGTTGAGCAGGAAACGTGCCAGCAGGGGCAGCAGTAGGTGCTTGTTGTTGAGCTACTTGTGAGATTTGAGTTTCTAACATTTTGTTATGCGTAGCTAAAGCATCTACTTTGTTCGATAGTTGTTTTAGTTGCTCGCTATTGTGGATGTTTTGATTCAGGAAGTCCTTATTGGTTTGTTGTTGGGAAGCTATGAAGTTCTCCATCATGATTTCTAGATTTGACTTCCTAGGGGTGTTTTGAGCAGCTACAGGCGCTTTTTGGTAGCCAGGTGGTACAGCAGGTGCTTGTCCAGGCGCGTACAACGCATTGTTGTTCTTATAAGAAAAGTTCGGGTGGTTTTTCCATCCAGGGTTGTACGTGTTAGAATAAGGGTTTCCTTGAGCGTAATTTACTTGATCAGATGGGACTCCAGTCAAGAGTTGGCATTCAGCAACTACATGTCCAGTCAATCCACAAATCTCGCAGTTAGGTGTTACAGCGGCAGCGGTGGCTGAAGGAGTGATGGTTAAGTTCTCGATCTTTTGAGTTAAAGCGTCTACTTTAGCGTTAACGCGTTCTATACCACTTATTTCGTACATTCCTCCTTTGGTTTGGGCTTTTCTCTAGAGCGGCTCGTTCTCCACCCCATTGGTAATGGTTTTGTGCCATGTTCTCTATGAGTTTGTATGCTTCATCATGGGGTTTGTCCATTAATGCTCCGCCAGCAGCGGCATCTATAGTCATTTTAGTGTTATATAAGAGACCACCATAGAAAGTATGGATGATCAGCCATGGTTCGAGTCCATGATGAGGGCATATTCTAAGCATGTCCTTGTAACGTTCCCAAGCTTCGAAGAGTGATTCGTTATCTTTCTGGGTAAATCCGTTGATTTGACCTCTAAGCATAGCAGTTTTGCTAGGCGGAAAATATCTAGCTAAGAATACTCTTTTCAATTCGTCCCACGTGGTTATGGAATTGGAAGGCAGGGATTGAAGCCACGCTCTCGCTCTATCTCTCAAGGAGAAAGGGAAAAGGCGTAGTCGAATAGCTTCGGAACTAACGTTGTTGGCTTTGATAGTGTCGGCGTATTGCACGAACACAGATAAATGGAGATTGGGGTCGTCTACAGGGCTTCCAGAGAATTGATTCTGTTGAACAGCTTGGACCAGTGAAGGTTTGAGTTCGAAATTGTTTGCCTCAATCGCAGGTGGTGCGATACTCGAATGCGGTTCAGCGGCGCGAAGGAGCGGCATAGTCTCTAAGAGGACGAATAGCAGCCATCTCTAACTTCGAGGTGATTTGATTAATTTGCTCAGTAAAAATCAATTCCTGATTAATCGGAATTTCTGCTACTTCGGGAAGATTGCGAGCTCGTCGTTTGACGTTAATGAAACGTTCGATCTCGTTAATTCGTTGTATTAAATCTCCTCCTTGTGAACGAGTATTTGGCATACAATCGTTCAGAAAGAAAGGGAAGAATTGTCCTAGTCTCTACGGTGTAACAGTGAGTTACGATATCGACTTAAATAGTCCCCGGCAACGGCGCCAAAAACTTGATCGCGACTTTACGTGTCTATAAATCTGATAACTGCAAGTGCACAGTCGTGTCGTGTAGTTTTAAAAGATATCGAATCCACAGGGACTATGAATCGATCTACCGTTATCTAAGGTTACTATGTAAAGCTAGGAGTACTAAAATTTCGATTTTTCCTAAGGGAAAGTGATTGTGAGAAAATAAAGAATAATAATAAAAGACAGGTATCAGTATGTATTTCGTTTAACTAAAGGTAATCCGAAGGTCCATTGGCTTTTGCATAATTAAATTAAAAATCTTTACTAATTCCATTGATTAAAAATCCTCGTCTCAAACTTTCGCTCTGTTGATTCAGACTACTATCCTAATCCTAATGTACGCTTTCGCCATCCCATTAGATTTTAGAAGAGCTTTTTGGAAACAATGTAATTAATAAAATGCCTATTTTACGAGGTTGTTATCTATTTAAATCTCCTAATCTCAAACTTTCGCTCTGTTGACTCGGAGCAAGCTAATAACCCTAACGTACGCTTTCGCCATCCCGCTCGAGTGTAAAAACAATTTTTGAAAATAAATAAGTTCCAATCAATTTTAATACGCTTTCGCCATCCTTAAAACTAATGTCCTATGTCTACTATCTGGTTAAAGATCTCAAACTTTCGCTCTATTGATTTTAACCTTTGACCGTCCTAACCCCTCAAACTTTCGCTCTATTGGTTTTAAGACTTACTAATTAAATTAGACATATAAACCAAAAATAAGTGATCATTAATAAAACATAATTAAGCCAATTTATTTCGGATCCCTACGGTTAACTTACTTTACATACCGACACCTTTAGTAATTTAGCCATACATATTAATACGATTAAACATGCATAAATCGGTTCGGTTCATAATAATAAGCATATTAAATGGCATATAATATATCATGCAAACAAATATAAATAAGGCGGTAAATAAAAACCTGAATTAAATAAATGGTAACTGGATCTTCAAGTACTGAACTTCCACCACAGGTTGGCTGGATCGTTCTTCGGAATTTAAATGGCAGAAAATAAAAACAAGGAAATAAAACGATAAATCTAACGTAAGGCTAGATCTACGAAAAGTTCACAACAATTTCCAGTGTAGAAATCGTTGTGAGAAAATAAACGGTTGAATGAAAGCAGAATAAAGAAAAGCGGTTCGCAGTACAATTTCGGCAGCACTTCGTTGGCAGGAAATCGGACCCTTTGGAAGTGAGATAGCAGGTCCTATTTATAGGAGAGGTTTTGCTGTGACGTTGCGTGAAAAGAGGAACTTTTTGCAGACTGGGCGTGGAGACGTGCGTCTCCGTTTCTTCAGGAGGCAGCTTGACTGACTTGAGACGTGCGTCTCAAGTGGAGAAGATGTAGGAACATGGAGACGTGCGTCTCCCTTTGCTGACGTGGCATAGAGGACGTGGAGACGTGCGTCTCCACTTGCTGGGCAGGTTTGGGCCACGCGCCTTTGGTTCCATGGTGGGCTGAATATCTCTTTTGGGCCTTTTGGGTCCTAATTGCACCCCTCTTTCGCTTCAGCACTCCTTTTTCGTCTTTTAGGCATAAATATCAGTCATTTAAGCTCTATTTTCTTTCCTTTTCGTAAATAGTCGTAATTGAAGTGTAAAAACCTGAAACAAAGCAAATACTCGCGTAATATCATAATAAATTAACATAATAAACGGAAAATGCTATAAATATCTATGGATTTTAAGCTAAATATACGATATAAAATCGTGTTATCATGTAGGGAAGTCAAATTTGAAGCGGAAATCTGGATTGAAAGGGACCCCAATTAGCTTCTTATGCGGAACCATGAAATGTATGATGATATGAAGGCAATGTTTCATTTCCGAGGAATCCTAAAGTCTTTTCACACATTCTTTCTTTTATCCTTTTTGAAACAAAAGCTTTCTTTTTTATAGAATATCTTTTCTTTTCTTTTTCCTTTTGTTCCCCTTTTTTTTTTTTGGAAATAGACTTTAGGGTCCCCCACAAGTGAAGTGGATAAAGCAATGATGTTATGCAATGCAAAAGCATGGGATCAAGGTCCATATAATCTTAGTAACCACCGCACAATCCTCTGAATAACTGATGTGAAACCTCTGCACAGGCCGAATGTCACAGGATCAAAGGTTCGACGCCTTTTTGAATACCAGAATATCAAGCGCCATGAGAACGGACCAAATAAAGGCCCGACCTCAAATATGAAGAAGCAATGGTATGTAGGAGCCAAGGTTTCCTGTCCCACCCCAATCTCACGGGTATGAATTCTAGACACGGACAAGTGGTCCCTAATGGTCACTAGGGTCTACAATTCCCATGGGGTACAAAGTGTTTGAGGCAACAAGCGTGCCAGACACAGTGTTCCATGAAAGAACCTCGCCTAGTTGTGGTACCCCATGTTGAACTCGATCGTAGCAAGGGCCACGGGAGTCAACATGAGCAGCTACGCTAACCCTATGTGTCACTGGCCTGGGTAGTGGGCCTTTTACCTCATACAAACCCCCCACCTGCAAAACAGAACAGAAGACCCCAGGGAACACGAAATATAATCCATATGCATGATGTGCAAACAGAAGTAAACATGATATGCAGGCAAAGAATAAGCATGCAAACATATATACAAGGTATAGACATAAAACAAGTAAACACCCAGTAAATAAACAAACAAACGCAGGCTAGGATCGACTCGCTAAGAATGGACCCGCAATAGGTCTAGCAACATCCCCAGCAGAGTCGCCAGTTGTCGCACGCTCGTGAAAAATGAACAGAGTCGCCACCAATATATTTATCCCATAAGGGAAAGGAATATCAGAAAACCTAACAAAGGAAGGAATAGGGTCTTGCGACCAGAGAATCAAGGTACGGGAGTCGGTTACGCAAGGGGAAGGTATTAGCACCCCTCACGCCCATCGTACTCGATGGTATCCACCTATGTTTGTTTCTATCTAAAGGGTGTGTACTATGTCTATGTCTATATGCGAATGAATGCAAAAGAAATACGGGGAAAAAAAGGAATTATTTACAAGTGTGCTCGTTCAAGCCCCGCGACTTGATGCCTACGTATCCTTTTCAGGAATCAGAGCGCCGTAGTTCAGCTAAAGATTTTCTGTTTGTTTTTGTGTTTTTTAGTTGGGCGGAGTTAACGTTCGCGCTCTTGCATAAGGGATCGACCTAGGATGCAATGGAGCGGAAATAACGGTGCCCTTAAGAAAAGAGATGAGAGAGAGATTTTGAGTGTTTCGAGGAAATCCCTAAAGCAAGGGAAACTCGAGTTACTCTTTGGTTTGTGTT